>NC_056744.1:871972766-872095266 GCF_019279795.1 Protopterus annectens
ATTTCATAGAACATGATGCTGCTGGTTCAAAGGGTGGCAGTATCAAGGAGGCCAGAACCAAATTGAGATCTCAAGGTGAAAGGGGCTCTTTGACTGGGGGTCTAAGGAGAGATGTACCTCTCATGAAGACATAAACAGAGTTTGTGAGACATTATGCTGGCGTTAGAAACTGAAGTGAAAATTTGAAATGACAGCTAGTTGTACTCTGATGGTAGCAGCAGCTGCACCAGAATGAAACAGTTCTGCTAAGAAATCCAAAATCTCGTGTAAATGAGCTGTAACAGGATCTAAATTCCTGGATTCTGCCAAGTAAGAGAATCTTTTCCATTTGCTAGATAAACTTTCCTTGTAGTTGTCTTATGGGAGGAAACAATAATATCACGCACTGCTGGGGAAATATTGGGGAGCCTGGCTAGGATTGGAAGTGGAGTAACCAAGCTGTGAGCTTGAGAGATTGGAGGGATTGGTGTAGCCCACCTGGCTGATGAATCAAGAGGTCCAGTACTGGGTCCAGAATCCAAGGCTGGGCTGGAAGGTGGGGGTGAAGAAACGGAAACCAAATCTGTCGAGACCAATAGGGGGCAATGAGGATCATCTTGCAACCCAATGATTTTGCTTTCTGAATGACTTTTGGAATTAGGGGGAAAGGGGGGAAATGCATAAAGGAGTCCCTGAGGCCAATCAAGGACTAGAGCGTCCCTGGGTGTCTGACCTGGAGGAGGAGGAACAAGGGAGAAGTAGCTGCTGCATTTGTTGTTGAGGGGAGAGGCAAAGAGATTGCAGCAAGGCTGGCCCCTTTTAGGGAAAATAAGATCCACAATTTCCTGTTTCAGAGACCACTCGTGAAGCATGAGGATAGCCCTGCTGACCCTGTCCGCTATTACGCTGGATGTCCCAGGGAAATGCATTGGTGTCAGAAAACGTTTGAAGGAAATCGCCCATTGCCACAGTCTGAGGGCCTCTCGGCACAAGGGGTAAGACCTGGTTCCACCCTGTTGATTTACCAAACCACTGACATGTTGTCCGTCTGTATTGCAATCGTCCCGGCAGGGAGAGAGTCTTGAAGAGCTTGCAATGCTAAGAGCACCGCTCTTCTCATCTCTAGGAAACTGATTTGCAAGTGGTACTCGTGAGGTTGCCAAGTGCCTTGGACTGTCTTCCCTAGATAATGCCATCCCCCCACCCTATCAGGGAAGCATCCGTGGTCCGGATGGGATTCCATGAAAGGTCTGCCCTGAGTCACTAGTGGGGAGACCATCCACCAGAGAAGGTGTCTTTTGCAAGATTCCGTAATTAGCATCATGTGAGACATGGGTAATTCCTGGAATGACCATTGTGTGAAATGAAGCCACTGAAGGAATCTCATGTGAAAGTGTGCTAAGGGAACTAGAAGAATGGCTGCTGCCATGGACCCTAGAGCTTGAAGAACATACTTGACTTGAATGCTTTTGCTCTTCAGAAGTGACACCTGTTGTTGAATAATGGAAACTCTTTCCTGAGGCAATTTTATAATCATTTTTCTTGTGTCTAACTCTGCTCCTATGTATGTAATAGATTGACAGGACAACAAGGCAGATTTTTTGAAGTTTATTGTGATGCTTAGTTGAGCACAGGATGTGATGGTGTAATATCATGCCTCTATAAGTTGTCGCCTGGTGGTAGCAGTGAGGAGCCACTCGTCCAGATAAGGAAACACCTGGAATCCTAGATGTCTCAGGTGAGCCGTAACTAATGCCATGCATTTGGTGAACACCATGGAGGCTGTGGTGAGACCAAAGGGCAGAGCTCTGAATTGGTAATGACTGGCCCCTAGCCGGAAGTGTAGAAATCTCCTGGACTGTCTGTCCATTTTTATATGATAGTACACGTCCTGAAGATTTATGGAGCACATCCAATTGTCCTGACCCAGAAAGGGGAGAATGGACTGCAGTGTTACCATCCAGAACTTTTCTTTTTGTACAGATTTATTTAACCTGCTGAGATCCAGAACTGGTCTCCAGTCACCTGTCTTTTTCGGCACTAAAAAGAATCTTGAGTAAGTTCCGTACTTGGTCTGCGGGGACTTCCTGGATGGCTCTTTTTTCTACCAGTCTTGAAACTTCTGTGACTGCCTAATCCCTTAGATTGGATGGAACATCTGGGATGGATTTTTTTGAAAGAAGAGGGGGTTGATGGAAGGGAATCTTGTACCATCCGGATATAATGGATAGTACCCATTTGTCTTTTGTAATATTTTGCTAGGCGATTGGGTACAATGAAAGCCTTCCCTCACCTGCCCCAGAGTTGAGCAGTCGGGCATTCCTTCAGGAATGCTGATAGGGTTTGGAAGAGAATGCATCTTTGTCACCCTGATTTTGCGGACCCCCTCTGCTACGAGGGCAGCGTCTGCCATTGTTATTATTTCCCCCTCTGCCCCTGGGGGAAAATTCACCACGTGCATCAGGCAAGGGTCCCTGAGATTTTCGAAACCACATCTTTCCACCCTTCTGATCCTTTGGGTATGGTCTGGTAGGAGTGGAAAAACGGACTCCCACATAAGAGAGCATCTTGCCTTTCTGCTGATACCTGGTAAACGTGTCTTTCACCTGAGGCCCAAAGAGAGGGGAGCCATCAAACGGGGTACTGGTGAAAGACGCTCTGAAAGGTTCCACAAACTGACACAGCCGCAGTCAAGAATGTCTCCTAAGAGCCACTCCTGCTCCTGCAGCTCTGCTTGCTCCATCGGCTGCGTATGAAATAAGCCTCATGGAGGAGTTGACTACTAAATTTAGAGCCGGTAGCTACCTTGGCTGAAGCTCCCTCAGCTGTGGGATCTTGTAAGGTATCTCCAAGCTCTTTTCGGAGATCCCTCTGAAGCCTAGTAAAATGGGAAAAGGTAGTTCAGGGACCTAAGGGAGAAGGTCACTGATGAAAACATTTGCTTCCCATATCTGTCCATCATACGAGAGTCTTTATTCGGTGGATAGACAGATGAGGAGGTTTCAGCTAACTCTCTCTTTGTGGCTGCTGCTACCACCATGGCATCATCTGGGACAACTTTAGTCAAGAAATGTTTGTCTTGGGGAGCTGTGATAAATTTATTGTGTCTCCTCGGGACAGGTTCCATGGAATCTGGAGCTGACCAAGCCTTTCGAGACACTACAGACATGAGTGGATCAAAAGGCGGAGACACCCAGGAGGTGGAAGGTCGGGAACCAAATGCATCCAGATATACAGACTCGCCCTCGGAGGGGGCTAGGGAAATCTAGCTATGCCTCTGCCTAAGAATCTCAAGAATGTCTGAAAAGGAAACATCTTCAGAGGGGGACCTTGGGGACCCCTCCGATTCATCCAGCTCTGTATCTGAGGTGACAGACTCAGGGGAGTCTTGGTGCTTTCTCTTGCACTTTTTCTTCCAGAAAGCCTGCTCAGAATGCTCTGGGGAGGTTTTGGTTCATAGGTTCATAGTTTGGTACTAGGCTATCAGTCCTAGGGCCTATACAAGCCTAGCCATAACAATTCCCTGGCTATTTCTTCCCACACTATTTACTTCCCTGGACCCCTGTCTAGCAGGGTGACTGACGTGATCCCTGGGGTGAATTTCCTTTCTCCCATCCAATCGTCAAGGTTCCTTTTGAAGAGGACCAAAGAGGCACTCTGCTTGACATGTATGGGCAATCTGTTCCAGAGTCTGGGGAGTCTCTGGGTCAGGAACCTATCCCTCCAGCATGTTTTGTTTATTGTGATGACAAGGATTAGATCCCTGGAGCGTGTGGCTCTGACGGATTGGGATTTCTTTAAGTGTAGCATGTCCAACAGTTCTGGATTTGACATGGCCTTGTATGTTAAGCAAAGATCGCCTCTGAGTAGACGATATGCGACAGAGTATAGCTGGAGTTTTTTAAGGCGGTCAGAGTAGGGCATCTCCTTTAGGCCTGTGATTCTTTTAGTGAGGTATTTCTGTGGCCTTTACAGTTGTTGCAGATGTCTTGAGAGGTACATACCAAACGGGGCATTGTATTCTATAATGGGTCTAATGAGGGATGAGTACAGTGGGACAATGACCTCCTTTTTTCTGGATGAAAAGCCCTTAGTGATGAGGTGTGCCGCATAGAAGGATTTCCTGACTGTTGTGGGGATGTGGTTATCGAAGGTGAGACCACTGTCCACCTGTGTCCCTAAGTCTCTTATCAAACTTTCGGTGTTTAGTGTACTGCCACTTATATGGTAATTCACGGATACATGTTTTTTTCCCAAAGGGGATAACTATGCATTTCTTGGCATTGAGCTTGAGCCCATGGCTCTGGCACCAAGCATCCGTTTCTGTAAGGCCCTTTTGTAGAGTATCCACATCATTTGGGGATTCAATAATGGCTCCCAGTTTGCAGTCATCTGCAAACTTTGTTATCCAGAGTCCCTTAGTGTTGGCCTGTACTTCAGAGAAGTAGATGCCAAACAAGAGCGGTCCCAGGACTGAACCCTGAGGTACTCCGCTTGTCACTTGTCTGGAGCTGGATTTGGAGTCGGCTACTTTTACAGTGTGGGTTCTATCAGTAAGCCAGTTAGCAACCCATTGGGTGACGTAAGGATTAATGCCCAGCTTAGTAAGTTTATCTATGATTCCAGAGTGGGGGATGGTGTCAAAGGCCTTGGCAAGGTCTAGATAGCCTGTGTGGACCACCTTACCCTTGTCCATGGCTCTGGAGACTGATTCGAAGAAGTCAATTAAGTTCAGGAGAAAAGATCGGCCCTGCACGAACCCAAACTGGGTGGGGTCCAGTGTTTGAAGGTTGCCAATGTCTTTGTTTATAAGTTCCATGATAATACGCTCCATGGCCTTGCAGATAAGGCTTGTCAGACTGATGGGACGGTAGTTTCCGGGATCCAAGGTGGATCCCCCCTTGTGGAGTGGGATAACTGTAGCTGTGCGCCACTCAGTGGGCACGAAACCTGAGGTGAGGCTATGATTAAACATGACACTTAGGTGAGGTGCCAGTTCATATTGTAGTTCATGTAGTACACAGCCCAGGATGTCATCTGGTCCCATGGATGCTGTATTCTTAGCTTTGGAGAGTGCGTTTTTTACCTGTGTGGCCGTTATTACCGGAATTTAGCAATCTTCGGTATTGAGATGGGCCATTTAGTGGGTGAGAGGGGGGGTGAAGTTGGCACTGAATCGATCTGCCAGGATATTGGCAATATCCTTGGGATCAGTATATTTAATGCCATTCTGTTTTAGCTCAGAGCAGATCTGAGCATTGCCATTTAGATTCTTGACATAGTTATAGAATGCCTTGTTGTTGTCTTTGGAATCTTTGGCAATTTTATTTTCGTAACTAGCTTTGGAGGATTTTATGAGGGATCTCAGTTTCTTACTGAGGCTGGTAAGGAAGTTTTGCATCCTGGGATTTTCCTCTTTTCTGCAACAGTTTCTTCCTTTTGTTATAAAGTTTGTTTATGGCAGGGGACCACCAGATTGGCTTTTTTTTGGATGAGAGCATCTTGGTTCTATTTGGGATGGCACGATTTATGCATGAGTGGATGTGCTCGTACAGTACCTTAGTGTAGGATTCAGCAGTTGAACTTTCAGCTCCCGTCTGCATGGGTGTCATGAAGTTTGTCACTTCTGACTTGAGTAGCATGAAGTTGGCTTTGGAGAAGTTTTTTATGGAGGTTTCCTTACTGGGGGGTGGGGGTGGGATGTGGATGTTAAGGGTGATTAGCTTATGGTCAGACGTGACTAACGAGGGGTGACCATAGGTGTGGAGCATCGATTTCCCATGTTGGTAATGACCAGGTCTAGGATATTGGAGCCCCTGGTGGGACTATGGATTAATTGATCCAGGGCGTTGGAATTTATGAATTCCAAGAACCGTTGGTCAAAGGTGTTGGTACATGAGTAGCTTTCCCAGTTAATGGCAGGGTAGTTAAAATCACCCAGTATTAGGGTGTTTGGTTCTATCTTAATATTTTCCAGTATGTTTAGAAAGGTGTAGTGAGAATCTTGGGGTATGGTGGGGGATCTGTAGCAAGCTACAATTTGGACTGCAGTCTTACCTAGTGTTATAGTTGCACCTGGAGAATTTCAGACGCATTGTGTTGGGCAACTAGCCTGGTGGTGTGAATATCCTTGGTGAATATTGACACTCCTCCACCTTTAGTGTTTTGGTCCTGCTTTGGTGGCTGAAAAGTGTGGTAAGAGTTGTAGCCTGGTATTGCAGGGGTGCTCTCTGGAGCCTTGAAACAGGTCTCAGTTACTGCACAGATATCGATGTTCTCCATTTTTAGGAGTGCCTCGAGAGAGTGCATTTTGAGGTTTAGACTTCCAGCACTGAGTAGCATTACCTTCAGATTTTGCATGCTTGTACCTGTTACGGTGGTGGTTTTGTTCTTTGAACTTTGCCTAAAAAAGGCACTATAGGGGTGGCAAGAGCCTTAGCCAGTAACCTGAATCCCAGAGGCGACAGGTGCAGACCATCTCTGGCAAAGCATCGTGGTCTGTCAATCATGTCATCCCAGGCAGACAGATACTGGATCCCCTTTGAATGACACCAGAAGCTTAGCCAATTGTTGAAGTCAATCATTTTGTCCTTATATTGTGCTATCATTCTGGGCGAAGGCAGAATGCTACTCAGGGCTAGGGTCATACCTGCCTGGGCCACATGATCCGAGAGCTCTTCCATGTCTCTTTTCATGTAGTCCAGGGAGGTACGTCTCAAGTCATTCACTCCAACATGGACAATGACAGAGTCATATTTGTACTTGTTGTGGAGTGACTTGAGTGCATGCGTTATGTGGCGGATCCTGGCACCCGACAGGCAGCTGACTGTAATTTTCTCCTTGTTCAACCTGGTGAGAGGGACATCAGTGCGCCGGACTATAGAGTCACCTATGACTAAAGTGTTAGGTACATTGTCTTGCCTTAGGGGCTGTTGCTGGGTGGCACACAGGTGTTTTGAACTATGTGACACTTTGGTTGTGATTGGTGTTTGTTTGCGTTTCAGCTTCAGAGGTCCTTGTTGCTTGGGCAGGTTACAGTTAAGGGCCTCTGCATATGTGGATTTAGTGTTGCTATATGTGGGTGTTGGTGGTGTGGGTTTAGAAGGGCTATGTGTTGCTTGAGGTGTAGTGTGGCTGTTAACCTTCTCCTCTTGACTGTCTAGCACAATCTTGGGTGGAGAGAGCTTTGCTTCCATTTTGGCTATGTAAGTGCATCTCTCACAGGTTGTAGTGTTGGGTGGTCTGTATACATGAGGCAATTGCTGCATTGCCCCAGTATGCCCAGATTCACCAGGTGGACAGGAGAAATCACTGGAAGCTGACCCTTGGACATGCCTGGTTTGATGCTTTTTTTTTTTTTTTTTGTAAGGTACAGGAGCTGTTTTCCCTTACCTTAGCAAGGTACTTTGCAATTATAGGCTGTTTAGTGCCTACTATTAATTTCTCCTTATTAACAAGGAGAGTTGAGTGCTTGTATAAGTTTAAGGCTTCCTAGTGCTTTCAGGCAGGTATTAGAGAAAGTGCTAGTCAAAGGGATGCTTAAAAGTAAGATGAAAAAAAATGCACACTGCAGTGTGCACTAGAGAAGGTAGACGTGAAAGTATGTAACTTAAGTTTTACCTGTTTAAAAAGTTAAGGTTTAGTGGAGAGTTACTATTTTTAAAACAGCAAGATGGGTTGAAAGGGGTGGTCTCTTTTGTATTCTGGTACTATGGAATACAGTACGATGGCCAATAAATTTAAATAGTTGAAGGGGAGGGGGTTTTGATGTAGTGATTACTCACACAAGAAGAAGAGGGTTCACCCAATGGGGTGTTCTGGGGCACAGGTTCCCAATGCTTTGGGGCTGGAGGAGGAGCAGAGGTTGTCACAGGCACCGAGGTGGACGGCGCTGATGGGACCGATAGTGGGGCCACCTGTGGGGACAGCACTCTCCGCATGACCTCAAAGGCATCACGGTCTCAACACAAAGAGGGCTCCGGCTCCGAAGAGACAGGAATCGCACTCTGCACTGAGGGCAATGGCTCCAAGGCTGATGTGGAAGCTGAGTTCAACTGAGCCGATGCTCCGAGAGGGAGAGCAGGGTGGGACAAGGGTCCGATACCACTTCCCCCCTTGGAGCCGATGAGAGAGCTTCGGTGTTCAGATACTCTATGGGAGGAAGAACCAAGGTAATTGGAGCCAACGTCGGAGACGAAGAGGATGTCATCAGAGCCAACGTCGGAGCCAAAGAGGATGTCATCAGAGCCGAAGGAACCACTATCGGAGCGTCCATCGACCCAGGCTCCAAACTAAGCATAGTCGGAGGAGGAATCGAAATCAAAGCGGATGGAGCCAAAGCCTGTTGAGGCGGGCTTGAAAGCATTTTTGCAAGGACCTGTGACTTCAGCAAACTACTGACCACTCTCTCCACATCCTGATCCGATAACCTCGAGGATCGAGAGGAGTGGGAAGTTGAGCGATGACTGGCTTTACTCTGAAGTAAGGGTGATTGTGGCATAGAGCGAATCGGCTCCAGTGAAGGAGACCTAGCTCGTTTGTGGCTCCGAGACAGCTCCGAAGTAACAGATGGAGCCGACGGAGGAGTAGTCTTGTCGGTGCCCTCTAGCACCAAGACTACTCCTCCGTCTGCTCCAACTGTTACTTCGGAGCCATCTCGGAGACCTAGCTCTTTTGTGGCTCCGAGACAGCTCCGAAGTAACAGTTGGAACCGATGGAGGAGTAGTCTTGTCGGTGCTAGAGGGCACTGACACACTTGGTTTGTCAAGCTCACAGGTCGGTTCCGAATATGGACCCAACGGCTTGACTGGTTTCAAAGATTTCACTGGCTGAGAATGCTTTAGCTGGAGAATCCTGTTTTAACAATCCACGGAGGATTAGCTTGCTTTTCCGCTCCTGCAGGACCCTTGGATTAAAGGCATGACAAATAGAGCAAGAGTCCTGCAGATGCAGAGCCCCCAAGCAGTAAACACAACTAGTGTGTCCATCTGTCAGAGACATCTTCTGACAACATGAGTCACACTTTTTAAACCCTGAGGTTTTAACTTCCTTAGACATTCTGAAGTACCACAAAAAGACACACTACAATAATAAGCTAAAATTATATTAATAAAGACCTTAAAGAAGAGCCTCTAACTTAAATGGCTTGTCCTTAAAGGGGAGGGGGGGGGACTCTCTAACTTAAACAAGTTCAGGGAACAACAGAAGGCCTAGCGACTAAGGGGCGATGGCCAACACAGCACAAAAAACACAACAAAGGACGAGATAAGGGGTTTACAAAGTACAGTTGTGTACACTTACCATACATGTAGATGTTCAAGTGTATTCACTGTTGCAGTCATTACATTTGGGTAATCTGCTAGCAGGTTGTCTCAGTGTTCCTGATTAACAAAGTCTTGGGTCCTGCGTCGGTTGCTGTCCCTTCTTCCATGACTTCAGGTTGTCAGGGGTAAAAAACATGCAGCCAACATCATTACATCAGTTTTTCTTGCCCCAGACGTCAGGTGCCTCCCCAATGGGGAGCAAATAAACATAAAAACACAAAGGTATACCTCCTACAAAAAGCAAATACACCAAAAAGGCTTTTAAGTATAGTAAAGGAAAGTAGAGGTATAGCGAGAAGAAGTTAGGGGGCTGGAGGGAGGGTAACCAGGACTGCAACACTGAATACACTCGAAAATCTACATTTATGGTATGTGTATACAACTGTACTATGTTCTTCGTGTTTCACTGTTGCAGTCATTACATTTGGGTAGATTCCCAAAGCTATGGTTGGGAGGAGGAGTTTATGTAGCATTAGGGCCAGCAATAAGGCCCTGCTAAGACAGCAGTGGCAAAGCCAGCTCTGGATTTAGAGAAAATTGGCAAATGATAATGTTTGGTGAAAGTATGTACAGAACTCCAAGTAGCAGCTTCTAGGATGTCCCTGGTAGGAACACCTCTGAGAAAGGCTGCAGAAGTAGATGCAGCCCTGGTGGAGTGAGATCTGATTCCCTGGGGGATAGGTTTTCCATGGTGCTTATAGCAGACATGAATGCAATGGCTTATCCATTTAGAAATGGTTTGTTTTGAAATAGCCTTCCCCTCTGCCCCTGCAGCAAATGCCATCAGCAGTTGTTCCGATTTTCTTTGAAGTTTAGTCCTGTCCAAATAGAATCTAAGTTGTCTGTGCACATCCAAGGAATGCAGAATCCGTTCCCCTTTGTTCTGTGGATTGGGAAAGAAGGTTGGCAAATGAATGGACTGATTAAGACCCACACTGGATACCACCTTGGCCTTGGGCATAAAGGATGGATTGATCCTGAGTGACACCCTGTCCGCATGAAAGATGATGAAAGGCTCCACTGCCATAAGAGCCTGTAATTCAGATATCCTTCTAGCTGAAGTGATTGCTAAAAGGAAAGCTGTTTTCCAAGAAAGAAATTTTAAGTCTGCAGTAGCAGCTGGCTGGAAAGGAGGTAGAGTGAGTTTCTCCAACACAAAGTTAAGGTCCCAGGCAGGGGTTGGAGCTCTCCTGGGTGGTCTCAAGTTTTTGGCCCCTCAAAGGTACTGTTTAAGCAGAGGATGAGAGAAGAGGGGAGGGCTCTGTGTTATAATGAGCTGAAATGGCTGAGACGTGGATTTTAATGGAAGAAAAGGACAGGCCCTTGTGAAGCATCTCAGTTAAGTATTGCAAAATCTGAGGTAAATTGGGCACCGCTGTGCTCATCCCTTTAGACAGGCACAGAATCTTTTCCATTTTTCAGCATAAGATTTTCTAGTACTAGGTCCCCTTGCCTCTAAGATGACATCCATCACAGGTTTGCTGAGGGATGATAGGGGTGAATTTAAGTGATTAGCTAGGCTGCAAGGTTCAATGTTAGAAGCTGAGGGCACAGAATTTGGTTCTCCTGCTGAGACAGCAGGGAAGGAGTCTGAGGCAGGTGCCATGGAGATAACTGCGACACACTGCAGGAGGGGGTACCAGTGTTGGAACATGTTGAAAATCCTTGGTTCCAGTTTCCACTCATGTGGGTCCATGAAGTTTCTACTTAGTCCGTCTGCCAGTGTATTCAATTTTCCTGGCAGGAAATGAGCTTGTAGGTGCACTTGGTAGCTCAAGGCTGTGTTCCACAATGCCATGGCTAGTCTGCAGAGGGGGTAGGAATGTGTACTCCCCCCTGCTTGTTTATGTACCACATAACCGTGGTGTTGTCCGTCTTTACCATTAGTTGTCCTGGAAGAATGTAGTCCTTGAAAGCTGTCAGAGCATTCTGCACAGCTAACATTTCTTTTTGATTGATATGTAGGTGCATTTGATTTGGGTTCCATTTGCCCTGAACGCACTTCCCTGCCAAGTGAGCCCCCCATGGATAGACTGATGCATCTGTAGTTAGGGTTTGGGTGGCAGGGGGTAGTGTGAATGGCAGTCCCTTGTTTTGGTGGCATGCCTCTGCCCACCAGAGGAACTCCAGGCGTAGGCAAGGTATGATAGGAATCATTGTTTCCAGGCTGTGAGAATGTTGACTCCATAGACACTTTTTAGATACCATTTTAGTTTCCTCATATGCAGTCTTGCATACGGAATTAAAAGAATGCAGGAGGCCATGAACCTCAAGGCTTGCAGTATTTGTCTTGCAGATAGCAGGGTTTTGTGGCCACTTGTTTGAAGTAGGTTACCAAATGAATTTGCTTTTCTGGTGTGAGGTAAGCCATCTGGGCAACTGTATTCAAGCTTGCACCCAGGAATGTAATTTGTTGACAGGGTACCAGTTATGATTTCTTTTCGTTTATGGTGTACACCAGACAAGTTAGAACCCTTTTTACAAGCGCCAGATGATTTAAACATATGTCCTGGTTTTCTGCCTGAATTAGACAATCGTCCAGGTATGGGTATATTTGAATATTTCTTTGCCTGCAAAATGCAATAACTGGAGCCAGGCACTTTGTGAATATCCTGGGTGCAGTAGACAAACCAAAGGGCAGTGCAGAGAACTGATAATGCATGTAGCCTGCTTTGAAGCGTAGGTATCTTCTGCAAGATTCCCTGACTGGGATGTGCAGGTATGCTTCTTTTAAATCTAGTGTTGCCAACCAGGCGTCGTTGCCTAGCATAGGAAGTAATTGGTGAAGAGTCAGCATCTTGAATTTTGTAATCTCCAGAAAGGTGTTTAGAGTAGACACAGGTCCAGGATTGGACACCTTGATTTGTCTTTTCTGGGTACCAGGAAAAGTCTGGAGTAGAAACCTTGTCCCTTTTCCTCTTCTGGCACCAGCTGAATAGCCCCCATGCTTAAGAGGGACAGTACTTGTTTTTGAGCCCCTGTTCACTGATTTGGGGGCAAGTCTGGCCACCCTTTGGGTGTTGGCAACGTGTGGAAATGAAATCTGTATCCCTGGGACACTATATTTAAAACCCATTTGTCCTTGGTTATGAGTTTCCAGTTCTTTGCATGAAGAGCAATTTTCCCCCTCAAAGGGGCGGTCAACAGACAAGTGCTTGGGAATTTTAAAAGGAAGTCATTGAGACAGTTTACTATAGGGGGCTGTTTTGTTATTTCCAGATTTGGAAGTGGAGGCCCCCACTGCTTAGTTCTGAGAGTCCCCTGGGACTGAAACCTGGGGATTTTGCTGTGTGTGGGTTTGGCTTGAGAGGACCTGGAAGGGACTGGAAAGGACCAGTTCCTAGTAGGCCAGTGCCTACTAAATCTCGGAGGCTGCACTTGTAAAAAAATCTTTAACAGTTTGCATAGATTTAGCTTTATCTTCCATCTTTCTAAGAACTTCTGCAGCCTTGTTGACAAAGAGGTGGTCCTGATTTAAAGGAGCATCCAACAATTTAGCTTTCACATGATCAGGCAAAGATTCCTCCTTAAGCCAAGCATGTCTTCTAAGCACAGACCCAGTAACAGCAGCCCTGCAAGAGGCCTCTAAAGAATCAAAACCTCACTGCAAAGTATGTTTTCCAACTTGTACAGCAGAATGCATTAAGTCCTGTAAATCTTTAATTTTCCACACAATCAGGAATCAACATCATTTTCTGTTTAAGCAGTCCACTAATATGTTGTTGACATTTTAACATATGAAATTGGCAATTTAGAGCTCTGATTGCCAAGGTTGCAGAAGTGTAAACCATTTTACCCCATCTATCCAGTGCCTTGGAATCTCTATCAGAAGGGGTAGGATTTTTAGCAGTAGAAGCCTTAATGCTCTTGGGCCCCTGAGAAATATCTCTGGATCTGCAACAGGATTTTTGGAAAGGAACTTGTGGGACTCAGGAACCCTGTAGTATCTGTCAGGTTTACTAGGAGCAGGAGGAAGGGAATCAGGGGCCACACTGGATTCAGAGAACACATCATCAACAATGTCTAGTACAGGAGGTATAGCCAAAGGCCTATGCTGAGGTAGAAGCAGGAAATCCCTAAGCCTCTTTTCTGAAAATTCCTGGCTTTCCCAGTGGAAATGCTCCCTTAAAGTATGTAAAGTTTCCCCAAAATAAAAATCATCAGGAGGGGAAGCAGAGGGAATACGATCCTCTGCGTCAGAATCCTCATAAGTAGGTATGGACAAATCCAGGTCATCAGAAGAGTCAGAAGAAACTGTATCCCGATCAGAAGATTCATAATCAAGCTCAGGCCTCTTTGGGGGGGGGGGGGTTGACTACCCCTGATTAGAGTTATTAGATCTTCAGCCATTTTAATCCTTTGTTTAGGCCTAGGGGCCTGAGCATGTATCCATCCAAGGTAGAGACATCCGCGGGTTCCATAGTTGAAGTATCTCGAGACATACTGGATTCCGAATGGGTCTCAGTAGAGGCCTGCGAATCAGAAGTAGCGGGTATCAGAGGCTGCAAAAGCGCCTCACTGAGTACTGGCGACTGGCTTAGGAAAAGCATTGTCGGTAGTTTTGGACCTCAGCGGCCTGTCTCTGTCTTTATCTTTGCGGTTTTTCGGAATCCCGGTAGTCGGATGGCTAACCGACGACACTTCTGGATAATTAAACCGAGAACCAAAATATTTAGAGGCAAAAATATACCGACGACGGATACTGCGCTGATTAAATAAACCACAAAATCGACAGCAAGGTACGTCATGGTCAGGGACTAGGCAAGGAATACAGTACGAATTAAAATTTTTATGAGGTATTTGCTTTCCACAAGTAATACAATTATTAACTTTTATTGACATTGGTAAGGAGCAGGAAAAAGTTTCCCCAATGGGGTACTTAACTTTAAGTTGAAGACTTTGGTTCTGAAACTCGAAAATGAAACTTTCAGGAGTCGGCCGACCGGCACTTGTGAACTGCTTCTGCTTCGGGCACCACACGGCAAGAAAGACTGATGTAATGACGTTGGCTGCATATTTTATACCCCTAACGACCTGACGTCATGGAAGAAGGAACAGCAGCCGACGCAGGACCCAAGACTTTGTTAATCAGGCCATCTGAGGGCAACCTGCAAGCAGATTACCCAAATTTAATGACTGCAACAGTGAAACATGAAGAACATCTAAAGAAACTCACAAACTACTATAAAAGCGAAAAAAAATATAACAATTTTCAAGTAAAATATTTGACTTTAAATATAGAAAAAAGTTATACTAAGCCTGAGCCAGTATTGATGCAACCTCGCAGCTAAAGTGGCAAACGAGATCTGGGTAGCTGACTCTGGGCATTCTGGGATAAGGGGTAGCCTCGAGCCAGTAAAGAGCTCTCGAGCTATAGAAAGTGGCCGAGTCGGAGCCGAGGATCGGCTCCTAACTCATCCAGCAAGAACGAAGGCGAGATTGGACAACTTAACATCAAAAAATAAACTATAAGGCAGCGGGGAATGAGGAATACGGATAAAGAATGTAAGGTGCAGGACATGAAGATGTTTCTTGTTGCAATGGTTTTATTTAATTATTTATTTTATTTTACATTTGTTAACCAGGTAGAGTCCGGCTGGGCAAGTAGCCCATTTTCAGTGGAGACCCTGGGGAGAACATTTCCATAACAACAGTACAAAAAGATTACAACAATTCTTAAAAGATTTACAAACAATACACAAAAAGTTTGACAGTTGCCAATAATCACAATTTACAAAAAGGGGAATGTAAAACAGAAAACCTGATATTTCCTAACCCGTAGTGCAGACATTAATATGAAACTCATTAGATATATAACCAAAAAACATTGTAGTATTTTTATTTGGTAGAAGTAAGACAGGAAGATAGCAGAACAGAAAACACTTGATCAAAGGCCTGAGAAACTAGCCAGGAGTATTACAGGAGCATAACCATTTTTGAGTAAGGGATTACTTTAGGAATTTTTTGAAGCTATGATGATCTGTGTTTTTTTAAGATATCCTGGGGTAATAGGTGCCACTGTTCGGCTACTTTAAAGGAGAAGAGAGATTCACCAAAGTAATTATAGGACTTTGTTACCTTGAGTATAAGTTTATCGGATGATCTAAGGGTCCTGGGGTTGGTATTTAGTTGCACTAGGTTGCAGGGCAATTTTCATGTTTGTGGATAATACAGTGGGTAGTGGTGAGCTGATTGAGCAATAACAGATTGGGAAATTCAAGCCAGAGTAATTTTTGAAGAGCAAGGCAATGATGGGGCCTTTTGGGTATATTAGCAGCAAATTTTGCAATTTTTTTATAGCAGGAATTAAGTAGATGTAAATCAGAATTGCACAAGTTAGTGAAAGGTTGAGAACAGTAGAGAAGAGCAGACAGGAGGTGGGATCTGGCTGTGGCTAGTCTGGCATTTTGAGTATGGTAAGGTTTGGCCCTATACAGTGCACCAAGTTTGATGTGAACTTTCTTAATTGTGAGGGATATGTGTTTAATGAATGTTAGGTTGTTGTCTATTGTGACACCAAGTAGTTTTTTGTTTGGTTAACTGGTTCTAATTAATGGAGTTGATTGAGAGAGGAGGTGGCTTTGCTTTGGATTTCCTGTTAGAGAAGATCATTTACTTTTGCTTTGTTTGGGTTTAGGATGATACTAAGTTCATTTAGGTAATTTTCAATATCTGGAAATAATTCTGCAGTTTATCTTGGAGTTCTTGGGGTGTGGGAGCACAGCAAACAACAGTAGCATCATCAGCATATTTAATGATAGAAGCAGATTTATTGGCAATTTTTAGACTATTTCTGAATATAATAAAAAGGAGAGGGCCAAGGATAGAACCCTGAGGAATGCCAACAGAGACTGGGAGGAGTGTGGAGAGTTTATTACCCCATTTAGTTGCCTGTTGTCGATTAGTAAGGTAGCTAAAGAACCAGTTGAGAGTTGTAGAGTTGAGGTTGAAGGAGGCTAGAGTGTTCAGCAGTAGTTGGTGGGATACCATATCAAAAGCTTTGGACATATCAAAGAATAGAGTAGAGACTAGTCATCCGTAGTTTTTGAGGAGGTTGATGTAGTTAGTGAAACTTATGAGGGCTGTGGAGGTACTGTGTTTTGGATGTAAATCATGCTGTGAACTAGATAAAATGTTATTTGTAGTGAGGTGGTCTAGGAGCTGCTTATGCATACATTTCTCTAAGATTTTGGCTAGGGGTAAGAGAATGGCAATGGGCAGATACTTAGAAAGATCTTTAGATGGGCCTCCCTTGTGGAGGGGGATGATATGGGATATTTTCCATAGTATGGGGACATATTGTTCTGCGATGGAATGATTGATTAAGATAGATACGGGATAGGCGATGGAGCTTGCAGCAGTTTTTAAGAAGTCATTAGGGAGTTGGTAAGCTGTTAAGACAGGCAGGTTTTAGTTTTGATAGGAGGTTTTTGATATAAGAGGTTTGTACGGGTTTAAAAGAGAAATAGTTAAGTTTAGAGTTAGTAGGGGTAGGCACTGTAAGGGGTTGGTTAGATTTGTTGTTGTTTAAAAGTGAGGAGATAGTTTTGATGAAATGAGAGTTAAATTGGGATACTAAACATTCAGTGCTATTTGTTGTAGATGGTGCAGAGGTAGAGGTTTTGCCAGGGTTGGGGAGGTAGATTATGTTTTGCCAAAATTTTTGTGGGTTATTTATATGTTTTTGCTGACAAGCTAGAAAATCAGATTTTTTGTCAGATAATATTTACTTCTTAGTTAGGTTTCTCAGTTGTTTGCAAGAGATGAGGTTTTGGAGGTTTGATAAGCAGTCCAGGCTCTATCCCTTTGTTTAATAAGAGGTTTAGCATCTTTGGTTATCCAAGGTAGGTTTTCAGCTTTGCAGCAAATTTTTCTTGTTGGAGCGAGGTTATACAGAGGAGAGGTGGTGCTAGTCTTATGTTGTATGGAATCCATGTGTATACCTACACAAGTGTTGTGTTCGAATCTGACCTCAGTCAACTGGTGTGTTTGTGTGTGTGGTTGGTGGTATATTATGGTTGGGAAGCTGGTGGAATGGTTATAGTGTTTACCTTAAAACACAAGGTACAGGGTTTGATTCTCATGTGGGGTAACTGGCTAGGCTTAAAATGTCTCACAAAGGGAGCTAGCCTAGTACTAATCTATAATCCTATGAGAAGATGGATTTTGGGGAAAAACAGGTAAGACTATGCAAGGGTTCTTCTAGGGCAATGATAAAACAAAATCTAAACAGGAGGTAAATATGAAAAACTGCTTCTACCAGTGGAACAATGGCGCCTGGGAATGCCAGATCTGAAAACCTTAATACCTAAGTGGAAGGTGATGATAGAAGAGCAAACAAGAGGATTAGAAAGGGTTAAACAATTAAGTTTCTGGACTCAAATCCTGTCAGTAGAAAGGGAGAGAGCAGGAGAGCTCTATGCACTTATGGGCCTAAGGGAAATGGCAAGAGAACTAAAAATTACAAAGGGTCTGTGGCAGTTGGCTCTGATCAAATACAATCTGATAGCAAAGGAAAGCAGGTGGGATGAGTATGCCAAGACAATGGGAACGCATTTTAAACAAAAAGGGAATGATGCCATGGGAACAGGTGAAAGTTTGAGTTTTCCTCTCTGACAGGGCTCATCTGGCATATTTCAGTGCAGTGAACAAAGGAATAATCTTGGTGAGTAATGCAAGACAAGGGGAGAAAATGTATGAACTGGTAAGAATCCTAATAAATGCTAGATCTGAAAACGCTTTCAAAGGAAAACTGTTATCAAGAATATATAGTACTCTAACTACTAGTAACTACAGAGGGGAAAGTGACAAATTAATGGCAAACTGGAAGGCAACTAATTAGACATCAATGGGATGAGATGTGCTCTGCACCAAGATGGGCAACAAAAGGTAAGCTGTTTAGGTTTTCATTATGGAAGTGTCTCCACAAGTACTTTTATACAGCAAACTTCAGTAAATGTTCCCGCAAGTTGGGGGGGAGGCTTGTTGGAGATGACAGCGGGGACTAAGGGGAAAGTGGAAACACATTTTTTGGAGTTATTCATCCTTGGATACAGTGAAGTTGGAGATTCAAAAGTCATCAAGAAACGTGGTTAGCCCAGAGTTTAGATAACTGAAGAAATCATGGGTAGAGATCTAGACAGATTACTGCCAATGGGTTTGTAAGTACTTGTTTCACTATTAACAACTGTAAGTAAAAAGGACATTGCATACAAATGAAATAATTCAGAAGGTCCAAAATGGGAGGAGGTGGACTGATTAATGGAGGAAATAAAGGAAAGAGAGGTGATGCCATAAAGGTAGAAAAATAGGAGGCGTTACTAAAAATAAATGGATATTATGGGAGCAGTTAAGGGGAAGCAACTGAAGGGTTACTTAAGAGCTAAATATGACTGTTAGTAATGGGATTTCAATCTGAAAAGTACACATACTACTTTGGCTTGATGAAGGGGTGTTAGGAAATGCTGGATACATTTATATGACACACTGTGATCATCTAGCTAACATCTTATAAATTTGACTCTTCTCCTGCTGCATATATTGTTGCACTGACATTGCTATGTTATACTATACTTTTTCCTAAAGTTTTGTAAATAACATATGTAGTTGCTCAGTGTTAGTTTTGGATGTGTAAAAATCTTGCACCTGGCTAAGAAAATTGTTTTTGTGGTACTTAACATGAAATAAATAGAGGAATATCCCTTGACAAAAAGAAGGAAAACCAAAGCAGGGAGAACATAAGAATATGCTAGGGAGGAAAGAATAAAGATACACATGTGATTAATTTATTGTAAACACCAGTTCTGGGCTGTGTCTAATGGAAAGGATTAGATGGACTGTGATCAAGGAACCGGTGGTCGGAAAGTGCATCATACATGTGAAATGCACTACTAATGCAATTTGTGCAATAAAGATGGTCATGTCCAAAAAAAGAAATTGCTGACCTGTTTGGTAGGACCTTCCTTTCAGTTGTTAATCATTTTTTTTCTGGAGTTCAGTAGCCAATAGCTTCCACAGGTTATGTAATGATTCTACAATTTACTTCATAACAGAGATCAAAATAACAATAAAAAAATTCCACAAACTCATAACCCATGTGAAAGGGAATCACATTTACACTTAACAGACACACACAGATACCCACACACCCACAAAAAAAAAAAAAAACACACACTGAAAACCTATATGGAGTGTACAAAAAAGCAAAATCAACAACTTGTACACTATAAGAATCTCAGATCACACGAATGAAGAGTGCTTTTGCTTCTTCAGAAATAAATGCAAGAAAAGTCACTCTTATAAAGGAAACATTGTTAAGACATACATGCTCAATAATAGCAAATAAACTACAAACTTGCATCAGCTTGGAAAATGGTAGCATTCAGAAGAACATGTTAGAGTTCTCCCAGTGTGAAAAACAAACAAAAATAAAGCAGCCAGAGGAAGCTGACAATTTGGGTAAAACGTAGTTACCATCCAGTCACTATACTGCCTAAATGCCTGCAAAGAATAATTCTGGAGAAACTAAGAGAAAAATCATCTAGGAAAAGGAGACTGAAGTAGAGAAGAGTGTTGCAGCTTTTCAGCAAAAAGCAGTTCAGGTTTAAGTTTTTATGTGGGAGATGGCTTCCTGTAATTTAGTGTAAAAATAAATGAAATGCAGTCACGGGTGTTTAAAATAAGTGAGACACCTGATGAATATATCAACTCAAATAACAAAAGACTGGAAAGAATAGATTAAGATTAAAGTAGCTATTCAGATGAAATGATAAAACTGCAGAAATCAATGTCTGAAATATAGGAAAGTCTGGCTGAATACGAGGCTTCTCAAGTAGAACTGTTTAAAAAGAGAGTTAAAAGACTAAGTGCTCAGAGAAAACCTGAGAAGGAACAGACTCAATTTTATAAAAGTACAAATGAGCACCTGGATTGGTTTTCCACGACAGGATTTGTTAATTGACAGGGTGTACTGAATGCATGCTCCAAATTTGAGAAAGAAACCAAGATCTTCAATAGTAAAGATGTAGTCATACCTGCTGAAAAACCTGCTCCTGACAAAACTGTGACAAAAGGTAAAAGTATTAACAACTGGGGACACCACAGTGTTTGTAGAAAATGATTATTCACAGTATACCACATAGAATACAAGCGAGTTTTTCCCTGCAATCGGTGGATGTTGAGAAGCAGGTATGAAATTTACGTTGCTATATCCAATTATTTTTAGAATTATTTGCCTGAAGGATCAAATTCCTTTTTGGATGCACAGCAAGCTCAGGAAGAAATTAAAAAAATACCCATTAAAGAGTGGTCCAACTAGCTGAAGGGGATTCTACTTCTCGATACTCCAAAAATAGCAAACCCCAAAGAAGAAACTTGCCAGTATTTGACTCCAAGTCAGACTGCTGACCAATCATGAGCTGAGTCCCCACAGGGATCGGTCCTGGGTCCTCTCCTGTTTGGTATCTACTTCACAGAAGTCCAGTCTAACACAAAGGGACTCTGGCAGACAAAATTTGCAGATGATTGCAAGTTGGGAGCCATTATTAACTCCCCAAGTGATGTTGACATCCTACAGAAAGGACTCACTGAGACCAATTACTGGTGTCAGAACCATTGCCTTAAGCTCAATGCCAAAAAATATGTCATCCCCTTTGGGAAAAACCCAGTTCCCATGAATTACCACATCGATGGTAGTCCACTGAACACAGAAGGTGCTATAAGAGATCTGGAAACACAGGCTGACAGCAACCTCTCTTTTGACCACCACATTGCCACTGTGGTCAGAAAGTCCTTCCATGTGGCACATCTCATTACTAAAGGTTTTGCATCCAGGAAGAGGTCATTGTCTCCCTCTACTCTTCCCTCATTAGGCCATTCATCGTGTACAATGCCCCATATGGCATGTACCTCACTAGACACCTGCAACAACTGGAGAGGCTGCAAAAGTACCTCACAAAGAGGATCCTAGGCCTTAAACACTTGTCCTATATGGACAGACTCAAAAAACTCCAACTATTATAGTCTTATATCGCCTATTTAGCGGCGATCTCTGCTTGACTTACAAAGCCATGTCTGACCCAGCTCTGTTAGAAATCCTAATCCCTCCATACCACACACTCCAGAGACCTCAACTTCATCACCAAATCAACAGAACGTGCTGGAGGGGCAGGTTCATAACCCAGAGACTGCCCATGCTATGGAATAGACTTCCCATACATGTCAAACAGAGCACCTCACTGGCCCTCTTCAAGAGAAATCTTGATAAGTGGATGGGAAATAGAAAATTCACCCCTGGATCACTCCAGTGGCTTTACTCAACAGAGGCAATGGGAACTACGATCAGGTAGCACGATGTCAGGATAATCCTACGGGCTAGGCTTGTAAAGACTCCAGGGCCATTAGCCTAGTACACACCTATGAACCTATGATTGGCTAGATTGTTTTTTAAAAGGAAGTTGGTTAGTGCTTTTTGTTAGGTCTGAAGATGCAGTCAAATGGCTGTGAAAGCACTTACCATTTTACGGCATTTTTTATATTGGTTCATTAAAGTTTCTATTACTTCAGCTGTGGTATACACCAACTTTTTTATCCAGTTTTACAGGTGCTGTAGTGCATCCTTTACCAGCCTGTAAGCTTTTTTAGAGAACTTCCATAAAATGCGGTTTGGAGATGAAAATCTTGCTTCTGCAAGAAATAGCTACTTGTAAAAAAAAGACCAAAAATTTCTGGACAGTGTTAAATTAGTAAAATGATTCTAAACAATAATTTCCACTTTATTACTAATGTTTAGAAGGACAATCAAGGCAATAATTTAACTCTAAGTAAAAATCTATTTTTTTCATAATATGTGCATAATAATTTTTTTTTAAGTAAATTGTATGTTACATTGTAAAACAATTCTGGAAAGCATGCAGAGATGTTTTAAATGCGAGGTG
The DNA here is from genome assembly GCF_019279795.1 of Protopterus annectens. Classification (NCBI taxonomy): domain Eukaryota; kingdom Metazoa; phylum Chordata; order Ceratodontiformes; family Protopteridae; genus Protopterus; species Protopterus annectens. The sequence continues at coordinate 871,995,004 of NC_056744.1, forward strand.
GAGGGAGTTTTTATAAGTGACTGCTCTTTATGCTAGTGATATTAAAGAAAGTACTTTTTATTTACATATTTACGGGGATATGATAAGCTGAAGCTCTTGGACATACAGCATAAACATGATTTCATAATGGCAGATAAGGATATGTGGGAAGAGACTAAAATCAGATAAGAAAAAAGCTGGAAGCTCTTGACTATGGATATAGGACAGTAAGGTACAATCAGTGAAACATTTTAGGCCCTTTTATTATTATATATAGAGCAGGCATATTTTTATCAACTGGGGAGAAGTTGTAGACCACAATTTATACAGAAATGAAGGGAATTTATTTGGGAGGGAAAGAGGATAAGGGTAGTTAAGATAAGTTGTTTCTTCCCATAGAACAAGATGGTTTAAGATTACCAGATTTGTAGGGATACTTTAAAGCTACGCAATTAAAGCTCAGATATACAGCAGAAGTAGAAGATTGCAAATCAAAGTGGAAAGAGAGTTTTTTTTTAAAGGAGAAGTTCACAATGTAAGGAAAGACCAGGAGTTTGGATGCAAACCCTTAAGGAGAATAATAACAACCACACAGATTATATTTATAAAATAGCAGAAAGTATTTTAAGAAGTCAGCCAGCACAGGAATAGAGAAAGAAGATTTTGCCAGTATGGATAACTGCAAGTAGTGTCACAGAAAACAGACAAGAGGGGGCTGGAATTTACTGGAGAAAAATTATCAAAGGAGACAAGGTATTTGGAACAAGTAGCTAAGGAAAAAAAGTAAACAGAGTTCGATGAGGCGAAGTATAAGTTTGGACTGCAGGTTAAAGACTGCTTTCCCTACCACAGACTGATAACACAGTACAGACAAATTAGAAGAGTTAGTGAAAGATCAGTTCTGTTTGAGTTTTTAGTTGAGTCTATATCAGAAGCTACTGTTGAAAAACGGATTAATAGCGCATATAAACTAATGCATGATAATAACAATCAAGTTAGAAAAGACTGTGAAGTAAGAATGGAAAGGCAGTATACAAAAAAAACAATGGGAGGACATCTGTAAGGCTTCCAAGTATATAAAAAGACTAAACCTTCTAGGATTTTTTTGTGTAGTAATGTTTGCATAAGTATTTGTATACCCCAAGCAGACTTCAGGGAATTTTTCTTTCAGCAGACAGCAAATGCTGGAGGTGTGATAGGCAAAGAGAAATATATACAGGAGGGTTTAGTTAAATAACAGAAAGAACAGGTAAATGGGAACATGTTTTTTGGGAATGTAATGAGTTGTAGAGTTTAAAAATTCCATACAAGCTACTTTGCCAGAAATGTTGGGAGAGCAAATTATTCAGTTTAGCGTATACTGAGAACCTTTGTGTCTATTTATAAGTAGAACAGATGCTTGCTGATTCTTTTTAATATTGATTCTTTAAGACTGATTCTGAAACAGAAACAGCACTAGCCTACAGCCAGGGCGAATTCTAGGAACCTTTCTGGGCAGTCTTTATCAAGACTCCTGAGCACTCCCAGACAAGTACATGGTTAGACTAAATACTGAACAACCTGAGCACCCACCAGGAAAGCTAGTCATCACCAGTAGCTTAGGTAGAACTCTACGACTGCTAACATTCATAACAGTCTTTTATAAAGACTCTCTGTAATACCAAGGGCCCACCTGTGAAGCCTTCAGCCCCTCCCTTCAACACATTACAAGAACGGGGATCCCAAATTCCAATAAAGGTTACCAGATTAATACCATCTGGTAGAGACATTACGTTTGCCCAGAGCAGTTTCCTTCACAGGCACCTGCAACCTTTATTAACGAGTAAGCCACTTTTGTTTTTTCCTATTTACATAAAAGTAATCAAACTGTGTTAAGTTAAAATCAGCAAACATTAAGCTTCACATATATTGCTATACAGCATATAACATAAGCAACATTACATAAATTACTCAATTTCCTGCCATTTTTTTCGACAAGAAACATCTTTATTAAACCATCACTTACAATATAAGTAACAATACTTTTATATAAATAGGTTCATAGGTAGGTACTAGGCTACTGGCCCTAGGCCTATATAAGCCTAGCCAAAAAGGTGCCCTGGCTTTCGCCACCCAAGAAAATTATTTTCCTGTGCCCCTGTCGAGCAGAGCCACAGAAGTGATCCCCGGGGTGAATTTCCTATTTCCCATCCAATCATCAAGATTTTTCTTGAAGAGTGCTAATGAGGAGCTCTGTTTGACATAGACAGGTAGTCTGTTCCAGAGTATGGGAAGTCTCTGGGACAGGACTCTATCCCTCAAGCAATTTCTGTTTATTGTGGTGACAAGGTTTAGATCCCTACAGCATGTAGTTCAAAGGGATTGGGTTTTCTTTAAGTGGAGCATGTCCAACAGCTCTGGGTTTGACATAGCTTTGTATGTTAGGCAGAGATCGCCTCTGAGTAGGCGATATGTGACGGAGTAAAGCTGGAGTTTTTTGAGACGGTCTGCGTAGGGCATCTGTTTGAGGCCAGTAATCCTCTTTGTGAGGTATTTCTGTGGCTTCTCCAGTTGTTGCAGATATCTTGTGAGGTACATACCAAAAGGGGTGCTGTACTCTATAATGGGTCTAATGAGTGATGAGTAGAGGGGAACAATGACCTCTTTTTTTCTGGATGAGAAACCTTTTGTGATGAGGTGTGCCACGTAGAAGGATTTCCTGACCACTGTGGCGATGTGATTATCAAAGCAGAGACTACTGTCCACCTGTGTCCCAAGGTCTCTTATCACACTTTCGGTGTTAAGTAGACTACCACCTATGTGGTAGCTCATGGGTACAGAGTTTTTACCAAAGGGGATGACAATGCACTCTTTGGCACTGAGCTTCAGACCATGACTTTGACATCAGGCATCTGTCTCAGTGAGGCCCTTTTGTAGGATGTCCACATCGTTAGGAGTTTCAATTATGGCTCCTAGTTTGCAGTCATCTGCAAACTTTGTTAGCCAAAGTCCTTCTGTGTTAGCCTGTACTTCAGAGAAGTAGATACCAAACAGGAGAGGACCTAGGACTGAACCCTGTGGTACTCCACTTGTCTGAAGTCGGATTTGGAGTCTGCTACTTTCACAGTGTGGGTTCTGTCCATGAGCCAGTTGGCAACCTATCTTGTGACATACGGATTTATACCTAGTTTAGTGAGTTTATCTATAATTCCAGAGCATATATTGTATATTTATCATGTGAGGAATGTGAATAAGTTTATTACTTTATATTTTCAGTATTGCATTGCAATCCCAAGCCCCAGTCCATAAACCCCTGTTGATTAATAATTTTACAACAGTTTTCACTTCTGATCAAAAATTCTTTAATAAAAGTCCTTTAATGGTCTCTTTATCAGTCTGTGTATAAATTAAATATTCACTTTCTTTTGAGTCTCACAATAAAAAGTCTTAACAATATATTTATCCCAGGGGTATATGTCTGTTTTTCCCAAACATTTCCAGAAAAGTCTCTACTCCCTAGCCATTAAAAAATGGCACAATAAGTCTCTTTCTTAATCAAAATAAATGTTCTTACCTCTTGAGCTTTTGTCCCCAGAGGTACAGTAACTGTGCCCCATATCTCATACCTGTCCAGTGTTTTTTTTCTGCTTTACCCTGTATACATACAATTAATTTCTGCTTCTCCAACATCTCTGTTTTACTACTTACCCTTTTTTCACCTTCTTTTATTTTCTTCACTACATCTGCAAATTTTCTCATCTTCTCTCTCCTCAATTCACTCCATCGCTTCTCCCCAGGACAAGTCGTTTCCACTCTCCAGTTCCTTCTCATTCAATAAATCTGCCAATACATCATCCTGAAACCCTACTGCTTGGAGGGCTGTAACTATAATTTCTTCTTGCTATTGCTCCTCCACTTTCACTGAACTAAATAACTCTTCTTGAAACAACTCCTCCAAATCTAACATAATGCCTTCCATCTGTTTATTTACATGTTTCTATGAAGCAGTATTCACCTCAGTTCTGGATTCACTCTTCTCCATTCTGAGATGTTTTCCCAGCTGCCACTGCTCCAGGAACAAACTGTACACATGTTCATGCTCATCAGCCATACAGACCATGAGCGTAGTAACGAGTAGAGGAAATTCCTGAATGTCTTGGCCAAAATTCCTATTGTAATACAAAAAAATCTTGGCTCTCCCTACTAGCCTAGTGGACTACCCCATTCAACAAAGACTAAATTAATAAAATAAAAAATGGACATGAAATTGATGTAATTACTTCTCCCAGGCAAAGGAGGCTGTGAAGTCATATTCGGTGAGTATATTCATTCACCAAAATACAATAAATATTTCTGTAGTTTGAGTTTTATATTTTCACAGCTTCAATGTCTCTACTACTGTACACGTTAAAATTAACATTCTATTTTCAGGTTAAAATTGGAAAAAAATTACTAGCAATTGTATCTTGCTCTCTCTCTCTCTGACTGTCAGGTTTTCCTGCAGCTGTTAGATACTCTACTATTTATTTATTTATTTATTTATTTATCATTTGTTGACCGGGAAAGTCCGACTAGGTTCCACAGAGCCTGTTTTCAGTGGAGGCCCGGGGAGAAATGCTCCAGATGCATGTCTTTGGAATACATATATACATACTACAGTTGATCTTTTGTTGATAATCTGAACACTGCTCCTGTCCATTAATATAGCAGGCTTGCCCAGAGTAACCAGTGGATATGATTATAGTGTACCTTCTGACAGTTAACCCTCAATGACTTTTAAGTTCATACCCAGACATTTAACTGTTTTAGAGAGTGCCACAGACTTGCAGAAGCAACAAAATGCAACTCACAATAACAATTGTGTTAATCCAGCAGGCCCCTTAAGACCAAAGCCACATTTTTAGTAGTGACCCACAATTACAATGAAGATAATGGTTTTGCAAATGTATTTTTTATTTTATTTATTTTACATTTGTTGACCAGGCTAGTCTAACTGGATACATGTCCATTTTCAGTAGAGGCCTGGGGAGAAAGCTCCAAGACACATACAAAATACAATATAGAAAGTTGCAACAGTCCAAGCTTAAAAACAGATATTGTTAATAAAAAATACAATACTCATCATGAGCATAACACAAACAGTAAAAGGTAATGTACAAGAGATGTTACTATATACATATATACATACATTTAAATTGCAAAAACATGGTCTTTTGGTTCTTTAAGGATAAGTCTATAAAGGTGAAGAGTATACATTAGTGTAAAGGAAGAAAGTTAGTCAGGGTTAGTACAGGGGCATAACCAATGTGTATTGAGAAATAGTTTTAGACTGTTTAAAATGTGTTAGTGAAGACAGAGTTACGAGTTCAGTGGGAAGTAGATTCCAGTGCTTTCCAACAGTATTAGAGAACAGACAGTCTCCTGCCAAGTTGTTTGATCTGCAAGTATTGATTAGTAGTTTGTTTGAGGAGCGTAAATTCTTAAGATTGTTGTAAGGGGTAATGAGGCTAGTGAGTGTTGGTGGGTTGATACAGGGTCTTATGGGCTATAGCAAGCTGGTGAAATTTAAGCTGGTTTAGAAACTCTAGCCATCCTAGTTGCTTTAGATTAAGATAAATAGACACAATACCCCACTCAGGTATCATCGAAAAACTCATCAGCTTGAATGTAAACCCATACATCACAAGATGGGTTGCAAACTGGCTAAGTGACAGAACCCACAGGGTCAGAGTTGCTGGAGCCATGTCAGACTCAAAGCCTGTCACAAGTGGTGTCCCACAGGGCTCAGTCCTGGGTCCACTCTTGTTCGGCATCTACTTTTCTGAAGTACAAGCAAACACAGGAGGGTTATGGCTGACAAAGTTTGCAGATGACTGCAAACTGGGCCATAGTCGAAAACACATCTGACACAGGTATCCTCCAGGAGGGCCTCAGAGCAGCGGATAACTGGTGCCAGAGGCATGGCCTGAAGTTAAACGCCAACAAATGCCTAGCCATACCCTTCGGAAAAACAAGGTTACCCCTAGCTACCATATAGGTGGCAATCCACTGAGCACAGAAAAAGTCATCAGGGATCTGGGGACCCAGGTTGACAGTAGCCTTTCATTTGACACTCATGTTGCTAAAGTAGTTAGGAAAACCTTCTATATCGCCCACCTGATCATGAAGGGATTCACATCTAGATCAAGGGAGGTCATCGTCCCCCTGTACTCATCACTCATTAGACCTATGATTGAGTACAATGCCCCGTTCGGAATGTATCTGACCAGAAACCTGCTGCAGCTTGAAAGGCCCCAAAAGTTCCTCACCAAAAGGATAAAGGGTTTCAAAAATATGTCTTATGCTGCCCGACTGAAAGAACTCCAGCTCTATTCAGTCTCATACCGCTTGCTCAGAGGTGACCTGTGCCTGACATATAAGGCCGTGTCAAACCCAGATTTGATGAATATGCTTCACCTCAAAAAATCTAGATCCCTCAGAACCACAAGGGCGGGAGACTTAAACCTTGACACGGTTATAAATAGAACGTGCTGGAGGGACAGATTCATCACCCAGAGACTCCCTATGCTGTGGAACAAAATCCCGGTACATGTGAGGCAGAGCACCTCTCTGGCCTTGTTCAAGAGAAATCTTGACCAATGGATGGGAGAATGCAGATATACCCCAGGGATTACTTCAGTGTCACTGCTTGACAGAGGCACAGCAAAATGATAGGCATAGTTTTTATTCAAACTAAAGGGGTGGCGAAAGCCACATAACTATGGGCTAGGCTTATAAATGCCCTTGGGCAGATAGCCTAGTATGAACCTATGAACCTATAAATGAAGAGAAATGAAAACAAACCACACCAACACAATCCTAGTTGCAAGCATTTTACATCACAAACCATACTGACACACTCCCAGTTGCAAACATTACACATTACTTATAATTTACCCAATCATTTTCTAATTATTCCTTTTTTAATGGCAGCTTCTGTTATAGATTCTACTAAATACTCTACCAGTGCTGGTCTTTTGTTTGCCTATGCTTTGACTTCCTTATCAAGGATTAATATCAATCTCTAAACCTGCAGTCTCTTTCCATTCATTTACCTTTCCTTCTCTAGTTATTTGCTTGCCATACCTTGGCTCCTTTGTCAGTTTTCTCCAATAAATTCCAGCCCTCTCTTGCTTATTGTCTACATCTCTAATTGCAGTCATCCTATCGGCAGAATGTCCTTTCTCTATTCCTGTGTTGGCTTAGTTCTTAAAATACTTTCTACTACGTTATGGATATAATATTCTGTAAGACTATTGTTATTCCCAGTCTCTCCTTGTTTCTTCAGCTCCCCCCCTGTTTCAACATCATCCCTTTCCATTTTGAATTACAGTTTTCTGCTTGTGCTATGTATAGGAGCTTTAACTGTGTAGCTCTGAAATACCCCTTCAAATTGGGTAATCCCAATCCGCTCTGTTCTACTAGAAGAATCAGCTTATCCTACTTGACTCTTGCCATCATCCCCTCCTAGATAAAGTCCTTCAGCTCTTTATTAATTACTATCCACAACTTCTCCTCTGGTTGATAACATGTCTGACTTGTGTAGAAGACTAAACAGACTAAAAACATTTTGACTGCATGTATCTTACTATCCATATCCATATAACAAAGTTTCCATTTTCTCAGTTTTTGTTAGTCTCTTCCCACATATATTTAGCTGCCACACCAGAATCATTTTAACCCATACTTCTAAACACTTAATTTTATCAAGTCCCCATAAATAAGGATATTGCTGAACCAATATGTGTGCAAGTACATAATTTACCCATATTGCCTTTGTTTTAGCTTCATTAATTTTGTATCCTGAAATGATTTGAAACTGTCTCAAAATGTTCCACAACACTGTACTGCCTCTTTCTGGTTTTGTCAGGTATAAAATAATAAGTTTTTCTTAACTACCATACAAATTATATCCTTGAATTTCTGAGTCCCTTATTTTCTTTGCCAATGGTTCTAAATATAATGCAAACAACAAAGAGGAAAGAGGACACCCCTACATGGTTCCTCTGCTCAAGCAGAAACTGTCTGCTCATAACGTCCCAGCTTACTCTGTCAAATGTTTTCTCTGCATCAAGACCCACCAATAACAATGGTATTTTCTTACACTCTGCTTCCCTCTGGATCAACACTGCTCTGTTAATGTCAAATATTTGCCTTGTATCCAAAAAACCAAACTAATCTATATCTATTTTGGCAACACTGTTGCCATTGTTTTAGCCAGTATTAACATTTTATAATCATGATTTGGTATCGAAATGGGCTTGTTTGAAGATGGATCTGATGCATCTTTACCCTCTCTAGGTTTTACAGCTACCACTGCTTTCTTCCAGGATGTTGGCACTTCTCCTCCTCTTAAAATACTGTTAAGAAAACCTTCCAGATGTTTATCAGTTTTTTTCCCTCCTAGCTTTCAAACTTCCACAGGAATAGCATCTATTCCTGGGAACTTTCCTGTGGATTGGTTATACATCACTATTTTTTATCTCATCTTCTCATATTCTACCTGTCAGTAGTTGAGCCTCATCTACCTCTAACCTTGGCATATTTAATTTTTCCACACACATTTCCATTTGTATCTTTTCTTGATTTCCATACTTCTCTACTTTATATAGACTTTCACAGAATTTCCAAAATACTTCTGTTACCTCTAGAGGATCTCGCGTTATATTCCTTCTTATAGGCTCCCTAAACTTGGCGACAACCCTTATACTTTCTGTTGCTTAAGTCATTGTGTTAAAAGTTTTTGTGCACTAGAGTTATTATCAAAAAAAACAGTTACTTAACAGCAATCTTTCTAAACTCATGCATATTATCAAGGTAGTCCCTTATTTTCATTTAGCATTCTGCAGTTGCTACTCTTCTTTTTCTATGACACTACTCCTATTCTGCAATACTTCAACATTTGTCAGTCCCTCTGAATAATTCTTGTTACTTCTTAAATGTATCTCCTTTTTTTTATTTCCACACTTTTTAAACTCTACTTTAATTTTATCCCACTGACTAGCTACATTTTCAGAAAAAATTTCTCTCTTATCTAATATCTCCCGAAAAATTTCCAGTACCCACTCTTTAAATTCATCTCTTTTCAACAGATCGGTGGGAAAGCTCATATATCTCATTTTTATTTCATTACTGTGCATTTTTATTTTAGTTATTAGTGGTACATGATCTGAAATTGTTATTGGGAGCATATCAAGACTTCCAATTAAATGCACATGTTCCTGTGAAATGTAAAGCCTATCTAGCCTAGTCCAGTTTTTGTATCTTAGGGAATAATATGACAATTCAAACTCTTAGTACCGAATTCACATCTTCCATGCCAAATATTTTCATACATTTCTTCAAAGATCTACCCTCCTTTGTTATATTTTCCCTTCTGGGCCCTCCAAACACATCTTCACTGCTGCAAATCAAGTTCCAGTCCCCACCTATAATTAATATCTCTTGCTGAAAGCTGATTATTTCTTCCTGAATTTTCTTAAGCTCAATTACAGCAGCTTTAGGTGGAATATAAATACATGTCAGTGTAATCCTCTTCTCTTGCCAGATGCCCCTTTGTACTACAAATCTACCATTATCTTTTTTATCCTCTTTTATCACCAACAGTGCTCCATCTGCAATTTATATTACTACTCCTCTTTTACTTTCTCCCCAAGTCTTCCGCTGAATAACCATCATGGAAACCTTCCTTTATCAAATTCACATGTTCAATTCTTTCCAAGTGCGAACCATGGCCTTAAACTCAATGCCAAAAAATGTGTCTTTATCCCCTTTGGGAAAAACCTGGTTCCCTTGAATTACCACATTAATGGTAGTCCACTGAACACAGAAGGCGTTATAAGAGATCTGGGAACACAGGTTGACAGCAACCACTCTTTTGACCACCATGTTGCCACTGTGGTCAGAAAGTCCTTTTATGTGACACATCTCATTACTAAGGGTTTTGCATCCAGGAAGAAAGAGGTCATTGTCTCCCTCTACTCTTCCCTCATTAGGACAATCATAGAGTACAATGCACCATTTGACATGTACCTCACTAGACACCTGCTCAACTGGAGATGCTGCAAAAGTACCTCACAAAGAGGATCCTAGGCCTTAAACACTTGCCCTATATGGACAGACTCAAAAAAAAAAAAAAACTCCAACTATTCTCTGTCACATATCGCCTACTTAGAGGCGATCTCTGCTTGACTTACAAAGCCATGTCTGACCCAGCTCTGTTAGAAATGCTACATCTACAGAAACCCCAATCCCTCCACACCACATGCTCCAGAGTCCTCAACCTCATTATCACACTCCACAGAACATGCTGGAGGGACAGGTTCATAACCCAGAGACTGCCCATGCTATGAAATAGACTTCCCATACATGTCAAGCAGAGCACCTCACTTGACCCTCTTCAAGAGAAATCTTGATGAGCGGATGGGAAATAGAAAATTCATGCTGGGGATCACTCCGGTGGCTCTGCTCGACAGAGGCACTAGGAACTAAGGTTGGGTGGCACGATGCCAGGGTAATCCTATGGGCTAAGCTTGTAAAGGCTCCAGGGCCATTAGCCTAGTACACACCTATGAACCTATAATACTAACACACAAAATGATATACATCTTCAGATATTGAAGTTTTACCCTCCTAATAGTAAAAAGTGTTCCAAACCGACAGCCACACTCATAGACTTGAGTCAACCTAAATGAAAGGTTATCTATGCTAAGATGCATGGTACAGCACATACTTCTACTAAGTGCTGTCTGGTTTTGCCTTATCGTTATAGCTCTCCCAGTTGGGAAAACACTTGAATGCTTTCAGAAAACATTCTCTACTAGTCATTTCTCTTTATCAGATTGTCTCCATACAGACATGAGGACCATATAACAGGGTTGCTACTAAGCATACATGTATTTGCTATAAAATGTTTTATAATATTCAAAGTTCTTTATTATTTACTTGCTTTCTCTTAAAACTTATTACAAGATCAAGCTAAGTGCCTTAATCCAGTCATTCCCCTATGCAAGAATAAAAAAGTGCATCAATTTTTCTTTTGTCATGCTCTTTTGTCCAGTCTTTTCTTCTTTTGTTTACATTGCAGTGCCTACATTTCTCAAAACTGAACAAAGAGAAACAGAGAAGAAGGGAGAAGGAAAAATAAACAAAAACATGTACTATAAAAAATGTTACTATTAAGAAAAAAAATTGTTTTACTTACAGTTCATTTTTTCCCTCTACTTCCCCTCTCCTAAGTATTTTTCTGAACATTAATGACATGAATTAGGGCATATGCTTTAGAGTCCCCTACATGTTTAACAAAGTCCAAAAAAGTCCAATACTTCCAGATTTTCTTTTTCCATCTCATTTCAAAAATATATTTATTGCTTTGTAATCCCATATTTGTCAATTTCCAAGTTACTGGTTTTAGTCCTGTTCATCTCCATCTCCCAATTTGTGTCTATTTTTCATGTCCAACATACTGTCGATTTTTCTAGTCACCTCTTGTCCTTTTTTCCTTCTCTTAAGTATTTTCCATTGAAACAATGGAAAAGGTTTTACTGACACAGTTTCTTTGTGGTTTTATTACCAGAAGAACAAGTATAATCTCCTTCTGTACAGCAGAAAATCTGAGGCTTTCCCTATGTGCTCTGTCCTCTAATTCTATTATTTTTTGAAACATCTCTTCTTAAGCAGTCTCCTATTCATCCAGCTTTTTCTTCATATGGAACTCTGATTTTTGTAGTTTTACCACCTCATATGAATATCTGTTTAAAGCTTCTTCCATTTTTCCAGCCTTTTGTTATTAAGTTGATATACTCAATTCACATTTTGTTTATTTTAATCAAGTCTGTAAGCAGTTGTCTTATACTTTCCTCTAGGTTACTAGAAGTCAACTCTTGAGCTTGTACTGATGCAGTATTCTTCCCAGTCAGTGTTTTTTCCTCACCTTTTGTAGCTAGCTGATTTTCTTTCAGGTCCTCTGTACTTTTTTATCCTAGCATCCAGGCAATGCACTTAGTAGCCAGACTGAAATTTACCCAGAAATATGTCCACAGGCTTTCTCTGCTGAGTTTCTGTTGTCACACTGGGGATGCTAGAATTAAGCTGTTATTCAATATACAGCCATCTGGGAAGTATCAGCACTGAAGGATGACCATAACCAATATCAGTGATGTAACTGAGCAGGGGAGATGTTAGTTCAATTGGGGAAGAATATCTACAGCAAAAATTCGACTAGCAGTCAGTTTTTGATTTTGTACTGTAATCGCACTCATAGTTGTGCCTCTTCTTGTTCAGTGAGATTTTCCCAAATTTTTTCTGCAATACTTTAACCTTTCTCAGACCCTCTAAATAATTCTTGTTACTTTTTAACCACATCTCTTTTTCTTTTATCTCTACCCTATTTTTAAATGACACTTTCATTTATCCCAATCCCTAGCTATATTATCTGAAGAAAATTCTATCTCCCTAATAACTCCCAAATAATTCAACTGCACATTCCTTAAATTCCTTACTGTTTAACAGGTAGGTGGGGAAGCACCAGTGTCTCGTTTTATTTCATTACCCTGAATTTTTATTATTAGTTATTACTGACGTGATCTGAAATAGTTTGTGGCAGTCACATTTAACTCATTTCTTACTTATGTGAACTGGTCATCTCATTTGTTACTGGATGGTGCAGTACATATTCTAACTATTCTTCTCAGTATGCTAAATAAAATGATCCCTCTATAAAAAGTCATGTTAGCTACTCCCACATAGGTATGGACTACTCTCAAGACAAAATCAACAACGCCCAACAAAAAATATATCACAAGTCTAAACTCAATATTGACCTTATAAAAATTCACTGAAACCAGAACTAAGGTAAAAAGTACAGTTGTGTACACTTACCATAAATGCAGACGTTTGAGTGTATTCACTGTTGCAGTCATCACACACGGGTTATCTGCCTGTAGGTAGCCCTCAGTCGGCCTGAATACCAGAGTCTTGGAATTTCTGTGTTGGAAGCTGTCGCTTCTTCCATGACGTCAGGTTGTCAGGGGTATAAAATATGCAGCCGATGCCATTACATCAGTTTTTCTTGCCCCAGATGTCAGGTGTGGAACACCCCCAGTAAAAAGTAAATACCATTGTTATAAGATATGGCCAAAAAAAAAGGATAGGTAGAAAGTACAGAGAAGTCAGGGGGCTGGAGGGAGGGTAAAGTACAGTTTTGTACCTACCATAAATGTAGATGTTCGAGTGCTAATACAGCTGCAGTAATCACATATGGGCTCTCTGCCGCCAGGCGGTCCCTCGGTCGGCCGAATTCCAAAGTCTAGGTTCTGCGTCGGTTGCTGTCGCTTTCTTTCCTGACGTCAGTGTGGCAGGGGTATATAAGACACAGCCGACGCCATTTTCTTCAGTCTTTCTTGCCCCCAATGTCAGGTGCCCCCAGAAGGAAGGCAATACATAAATTATATGTATATACATGAAATGCAATATAATCAAAAATCAGTAGTTGCAAGCAAATATACCACAGAAGGATAACCCCATCAGGTTGTATGAAGAGGGGTTAGGCCCTAGGCCTTTACCAAGAGGGGAAGGAGGGAGGGAAACCTGTACTGCAGCTGTATTAGCACTCGATCATCTACATTTATGGTAGGTACAAAACTGTACTATGTTCATCGTGCATACAGCTGCAGTAATCACATATGGGTAGAATCCCAAAGCTACGCACAGGGTGGTAGGCACTATGTGGAACTGGGATGAGCCAGAATGCCCTGCAACACAGCAGTGGCAAAGCCTGCTCTAGTTTTGGAATATAAAGGCAGGAGGTAGTGTTTTGTGAAGGTATGCACAGAACTCCAAGTGGCTGCCTCCAAAATATCTTTGGTAGGAACTCCTCTGAGGAAGGCTGCAGAGGTAGCTGTGGCCCTGGTGGAGTGGGATCTGATGCCTGTAGGGACAGATTTTCCATGATAGGAGTAACAAAACCGTATGCAGTGGCCTATCCATTTTGAAATTGTCTGTTTGGTAACTGGCTTCCCTTGAGCTCCTACAGCATAGGACACAAAGAGTTGCTCTGATTTCCTGAAAGGCTTTGTTCTGTCCAAATAATAACGTAGCTGTCTATGGATGTCTAAGGAGTGTAGGAGCCTTTCCCCTTTGTTTTGAAGACTGGGGTAAAAGGTAGGTAAGTGTATGGCTTGATTTAAAGCTACCCTGGATGCCACTTTAGGCATAAATGACGGGTTGGTTCGAAGGGAAACCCTATCCTGATGGAAGATGAGAAAGGGCTGCACAGCCATGAGGGCTTGTAGTTCCGATACTCTACGAGCTGAGGTAATGGCCAGAAGGAAAGCTGTTTTCCAGGACAAGTATTGCAAATCTGTTGAGGCAGCTGGTTCAAAGGGAGGCAATGGTAATTTTTCTAGAATGTAATTAAGATCCCAGGCTGGTATTGGTTGCTTCCTTGTGGTCTTATATTCTTAGCCCCTCTGAGGAACTGTCTTAAGAGTGGGTGAGAGAATAAGGGTGGATCCGTGTTGAATTCTGCAGAAATGGCTGAGGCATGGATTTTTATGGAGGAAAATGAAAGTCCAGTGTTCAGCAGCTCAGCTAGATACTGTAATACCTGAGGCAAATTCAGTTTTTTTAGGGTCCTGGCCTTTTTTCTCATTCCAAGAGCAAAACCGTTTCCATTTTGCGGAGTAAGCCTTTCTAGTAGATGGCCTTCTGGCCTCCAAAATTATATCCTGCACCTCTTTGGGGAGTAGAGTCTGTTGTGGTGTTAAGGAATTTTCCATGCAGCGAGATTGAGTGTTTTCAGCTGACTGTGAAGAGTTTTGTAGCTGTGCTGAGTCAGCAGAAGAGGCATTAGTGGTAGGGGCCAAGGAGGAGTATGTGTTAGGCTCCTCAGTAGTGGGTACCAGTGTTGTCTTGGCCAGTCTGGAGCAATTAGTATCATCTTTGGTCTGTCTGCTCTTGCTTTCAAGAGCACCTTTGGCAGAAGAGGCAGATGTGGGAAAGCGTAAACTGTCCATGCTGTCCAACTGAATGAAAGGGCGTCCACTCTCCAGGCCTTTGGATGAAAGGCCCTTGAACAAAACTTTTCCAATTGATGATTCCTGTGGGAGGCGAAGAGATCTATGTCTGGCCTCCCCCATGCTTGGATTATCTTTGTAAACACTTGAGGATGCAACTTCCATTCGTGTGGATCTGTCATATTTCTGCTTAGATTGTCTTCCAGCGTGTTTTCCAAGCCTGGCAAGTACTATGCTTGAAGTTCGATTTGCCATTCCAGAGCCAAGTTCCAAAGTGTCATGGCTAGTCTGCACAGGGGGTATGAATGTGTTCCTCCTTGTTTGTTTATGTACCACATTACTGTGGTGTTGTCTGTTCTTATCAATAATTGTCCTGGATGCAGGAGGTCCTTGAATGCTGTAATTGCATTTATCACTGCTAGCATTTCTTTTTGACTGATGTGAAGGTGCTTTTCCTTGTGGGACCATTTGCCCTGAATGCACCTGTCTGTCATGTGCGCCCCCCAGGCGTAGTCTGAGGCGTCTGTTGTGATGACTTGATTTGCTTGTGGCTTGCAGAATGGAAGACCTGTGTTTGTTTGACATGCTTGGGCCCACCATAGAAATTCCTTTTGCAAACATGGAATTATTGGTATTATTGTTTCCAAACTGTGGCTGTGTTGAGACCATAGATTTTTTAGGTACCATTGAAGTTTCCTCATATGCAACTTTGCACATGGGATTAAAAGAATGCAAGATGCCATGAAGCCCAGAGCCTGCAGGATTTTCCTTGCAGTAAGCCTGGTACAATTTGCTAGTGTTTTGAAGTACTGAGTTAGTTGCCCCTGTTTTTCTGGCGTAAGGTAGGCCATCTGGGTGTTTGTGTCCAAGTTGGCACCCAGGAAAGTTATTTTCTGAGATGGTGTTAGCCTGGATTTCTCTTTGCTGATTGTGTACCCCAGAGAATTCAGTAACCGTGTTGCATAAGCCAGATGTTCCAGAAGTATGTGCTTGCTGTCCGCTTGGATCAGGCAGTCGTCCAAATAAGGGTAAATTTGTATCCCTTGAAGTCTGCAGTAGGCAATTACTGATGCCAGGCATTTCGTGAATACTCTGGGTGCAGTAGATAAGCCAAAGGGCAATGCAGAGAATTGATAGTGTATTGAACCTGCAAGAAATCTGAGGTATCTTCTGCAGCTTTGTCTGACTGGGACATGCAGGTATGCCTCCTTGAGGTCCAATGTTACCAGCCAAAACTCCTTGCCCAGCATGGGAAGAAGCTGCTGTAATGTGAGCATCTTGAATTTTGGTACGAGTAAGAATGTGTTCAGGATGGGTAAGTCCAAAATGGGTCTCCAGTCGCTTCCTTTCCTTGGTACCAGAAATAGCCTGGAATAAAAACCTTGACCTTGTTCGTGAGTAGGTACCTCTTGAATAACTTTCATGTCTATGAGCTTTGAAATTTGTAGTTGTGCCTCTGCCCTTTGATTGTGTGGCAGGTTTGGCATGCCTCTCATTTTTGGGAGAGTGTGAAAATGAAATCTGTAGCCTCTGTTTATAACGTCCAGGATCCATTTGTCTGTTGTGACAATATGTCAATTTCTTGTAAATAATGCCAGCTTTCCTCCCAAGGGTGCTGCCAGCTGGTATTTGCTTGGCATGGAAAGGAGGAAGTTATTGGGTTTGCTTCCTGTATTGGTGTGCACTGTCCTCACCACCTCTTGGTGCTGGAGATTGCCATTGCCTGCCTCTATATGATCCCTGTGATTGCCCTCTGCCCCTTGTACGTCTGTATCTACCTCTTTGGGGCTTGTCCGTGGCTGGAAAGGACCAGTTTTTAGAAGGCCAATTTCTGCTAAAACGTGGTGGTTGAACCTGTAGAAAAGCTTTGACTGTTTGCATAGATTTGGCTTTTTCTTCCATTTTCCGTAGTATCTCCTCAGCATTAGTACCAAATAGCACATCCTTTTGTAAAGGAGCATCTAATAGTTTAGCTTTCACATGATCAGGCAAGATTTGCTCCCTAAGCCATGCATGTCTACGAATGACTGATCCTGTAACAGCAGCTCTACTTGAGGCCTCTAGGGCATCATAGCCACATTGTAAAGTGTGTTTACCCACTTGCTTTGCACTATGCATCATATCCTGCAACTCCTTCAAATCTGATTGTTCAGGTTGAGACATTTTATTTCTTAACTGTGATAACAGAAACTGCTGATATTTAAGCATATGAAATGACAATTTAAGGCCCTCATAGCTAGGGTGGCCGAGGTATATACCTTTTTTCCCCACCTTTCTAAGGATCTTGACTCTCTTTCTGAAGGTAGTGGATTCTTAGCAGTAGAGGCCTTCATTCCCTTGGGGCCTTGAGAAATGGTTTCAGGGTCAGCATTATGGCTTTTGTAAAGAAATTGGTGAGAGTTAGGAACCCTGTAGTACCTATCAGGCTTGACTGGGGCAGGAGGCAGTGAATCCGGATTAAGGCAAGCCTCAGAGTAAACATCATCAAGTATGTCCAAGACAGGAGGTATCACCAGAGGTCTGTGTTGAGGTAACAAAAGAAATTCCCTAAGTCTTTTCTTGGAATCAGAAAAGTCTTGGCCTTCCCAATGGAAGTGTTCCCTCAAGGTGTGCAAGGTTTCCCCAAAAGAAAAATCCTCAGGAGGAGATACTGAAGGAATGGACTGCTCTGCGTCCGAGTCTTCAAATGGGGAGTAAGAGTGCTCCTCTACATCAGAATGTTCTGAAAAAATGGAGCCCTGATCAGAAGAGGGAGAATCCTCCTCCACTCTGAGTCTCTTGTCTGGAGGGGGTTGGGAACCCCTGATGAGAGTAATTAAATCTTCAGCCATTTTAAGCATCTGCTTTTTAGGCATGGGGCCTGGGGATGGGCCCTGTGCAACAGGCCTCTTCGGATGCCTGGCTGATTTGGACTTAGTAAAGGCCTTAATGGAAAAGGAAGATGAAGGTCTAAAGACACCATGGGTGGAAGTGGACCTGTCCACATTAGGAGGCTCAACGCTCACAGTGGCTTCAGTGGTTGTAGTCTGGGTCTGGGCCGAGGAACCTGCGGTCTCGGTTACAGAAGACACCTCCAAAGACGTGTCGTCGGTAGTCAGGGACTGCATAGGCGTCTCGCTGAGAACCGGACCACGTGTAGCCGGTTTTGGCATGGTGTCGGTGGGGACCGCGGACCTCGCGTGCCGGTCCTTGTCCTTGCGTTTTTTGGTCAAAACGGTAGTCGGAGTCTCCGACGACATTTTATAATCAAAGGCTGTACCAAAAAAGTGTTGGGCGAACTCCGCCCGACGCTTAATAGTGCGTTTATTGAAAGTCGCACAAATGCGACAGCCCGAGACGTCGTGGTCTGGGCCTAAACAAGGTATGCAAAGGGAATGGAAATCCTTATGCGGTATTTGCTTCCCACAAGAAATACAATTGTTAACTTTTTCTGACATCGGTCTGAGGCAAGAAAAGTTTCCCCAACAGGGTACTTCGCTTTAATGAAGACTTCGGTTTCCAATTTTTCGTAAATTCAGGAGCTGGCCGACTGGCACTTGCGAACTGCTTCTGCTTCGGGCACCGTGCGGCAAAAAAGACTGAAGAAAATGGTGTCGGCTGTGTCTTATATACCCCTGCCGCACTGACGTCAGGAAAGAAAGTGACAACAACCGACGCCGGACCTAGACTTTGGAATTCGGCCGACCGAGGGACCGCCTGGCAGCAGAGAACCCATATGTGATTACTGCAGCTGTATGCACGATGAACATCCAGGACTGCAACAGTGAATACACTCGAACATCTACATTTATGGTAGGTGTACACAACTGTACTATGTTCTTCGTGTTTCACTGTTGCAGTCATCACACTTGGGTTGATTCCCAAAGCTGAGGAAGGGTGGAGGCAGTCAAGAAGCATTAGGCTAGAGGACCTTGTAAGACTGCTGTGGCAAATCCAGCTCTGGATTTAGAAAAGATAGGCGAGTGGTAATGCTTGGTGAAAGTGTGTACAGAACTCCAGGTTGCAGCTTCCAGGATGTCCCTGGTAAGGACTCCCCTGACAAAAGCTGTAGAGGTTGAGATAGCTCTAGTGGAAGGAGTTCTGATCCCCTGTGCAGTAGGTTTTCCATGGTGTTTGTAGCAGAAATGGATGCAGTGTGCTATCCATTTAGAAATGGTTTGCTTTGAAATGGCCTTGCTCTCTGCCCATGTAGCAAAGCTGACTAGCAGCTGGTCAGATTTTCCTGAAAGGTTTAGTCCTGTCCAGGTAGAACCTAAGCTGCCTGTGCACATCCAGGGAGTGCAGGATCCTTTCCCCTTTATTCTGAGAATTAGGGAAAAAGGTTGGCAAATGAATGGATTGGCTTAAAGCCACAATAGATACCACCTTGGGGAGAAATGATGGGTTAGTCCTGAGGGAAACCCTGTCAGCATGGAAGATAATGAAGGGTTCCACGGCCATAAGAGCCTGCAATTCAGACACTCTTCTTGCTGAAGTGATGGCTACAAGTAAGGCTGTCTTCCAAGAGAGGAATTTTAACTCTGCTGTAGCAGCAGATTCAAACGGAGGAAGCGTGGGCTTCTCCAATACAAAGTTAAGGTCCCAGGCTGGAGTGGGAGCTCTCCTGGGTGGGGGGTCTTAAATTTTTGGCTCCTCTCAGGAAATGTTTGACCAGAGGGTGAGAGAAGAGGGGTGGCTCAGTATTGTAATGAGCTGAGATGGCAGAGGCATGAATCTTAATTGAAGAGAAGGATAGGCCTTTGTGGAGCAGTCCTGTTAGGTAATTTAGGATTTGAGGCAAGTTGGGCACGGTTGTGTCCATTCCCTGAGACTGGCTCCAAGAACAGTATCTTTTCCACATTTCCGAATAGGTTACTGGTGAAGTGTTCAGGGGATGAGCCAGGCTGCTAAGTTCAGGGTCTGCAGCTGAGGATGCAAAATCTGGCCCTCCTGCTGGGAAAGCAGGGAAGGGATCTGAAGCAGGAGCCATGGTGGCACTACTGTCAGACTGTGCAAAGGTGGGTACCAGTGCTGGCATGGCCAGTCAGGTGCAATCAGAACTGTCCTTGGCTTGTCCTGTTCGATCTTTAGTAGAACCTTCGTGAGGAGAGGCAGAGGAGGAAAGGCATAGATTGAGAGGTTTTCCTATGTAAAGGACAGGGCATCCACTTTCCATGCTTGGCCGTGGGGAGTTCTGGTGCAATATTTGTTCAACTGATAGTTCTGCGGGGAAGCAAAGAGGTCTGCCTCTGGTGCCCCCCCCCCACCTGTGGGTCAGAAGCTTGAATGATTTGGGTTCCAGTTTCCACTCATGTAGGTCCATTAGACTTCTGCTTAAGTCATCTGCCAGTGAATTTAGTTTGAATGGCAGGAACTGAGCTTACAGGTGCACTTGATTGCTCAAGGTTGTGTTTCACAGAGCCATGGATAACCTGCAGAGTGGGTAGGAATGGGTTCCCCCCTGCTTATGTACCACATAACTGTGGTGTTGTCTGTCTTTATCAATAGTTGCCCTGGAAGAATAAGGTATTTGAAGGCTGTCAGTGCATTCTGTGCAGCTAACATTTCTTTCTGACTGTTATGCAGGTGCATTTGTTTTGGGTTCCATTTGCCTTGAATGCATTTTCCTGCCATGTGAGCCTCCCCCCCCATGCATAGACTGATGCATCTGTTGTTAGGGTTTGGCCGGTGGGGGGGGGTTAAGTGAAAGGGAGTCCCTTGTTGTGGTAGCAAGGAACTCTGTCCTTACGCAAGGAATGATAAGAATCATTGTTTCGAGGTCCTGATTACATTGACACCAGAGATTTTTTAAGTACCACTGAAGTTTCCTCATATGCAGTCTTGCATATGGAATTAGAAGAATGCAAGAGGACACGAACCCTAGGGCTTGCAGTATTTTTCTTTCAGATAGCTGGGTTTGGGTGGCCAGTAAATTGAAGTAGTTTGTCAAATAAATCTGTTTTTCTGGAGTGAGGAATGCTATCTGGGAAGTTGTGTTCAAGCTTGCTCCTAGGAATACAATCTTTTATCTGGGTACCAGATGTGATTTCTTTTCGTTGATGGTATACCCCAGTGAAGTTAGAAGTCTCTTTACAAATGTCAGGTGCTGAAGTAGCAGTTCCTGACTGTCCACCTGAATCAGGCAATCGTCCAAGTATGGGTAAATTTGAATTTTTCTCTGCCTGCAATATGCAATGGCTGGAGCTAGACATTTTGTGAATACTCTGTGCACAGTAGATAAGCCAAAGGGAAGTGCAGAGAACTGGTAGTGCATAGAGTCTGCTCTGAAATGTACATATTTCCTGTAAGATTCCCTTATGGGGATGTGCAGATAAGCTTCTTTTAAGTCTAGGGTGGCTAACCAGGAGTCCTTGGCTAGCATAGAAAGCAGCTGTTGGAGCGTAAGCATTTTGAATCTTGGAACCACCAGGAAGGTTTTGAGAATAGACAGATCCAGGATAGGGTGCCAAGAGTTTTCTTTTCTGGGTACCAGAAGCAGTCTGGAGTAAAAACCTTGTCCCCTTTGCTCTGCTGGGAAAAGCTGAATAGCCTTGACACTGATAAGAGAAAGTATTTGCTTTTGGGCCTCTGCCCACTGGTTTGGGGGGAGGTCTGGCCATCTGCTTGGGGTTGGCAGTGAGTGGAAGTAGAATCTGTATCCCTGGGATACAATGTTCAAGACCCATCTGTCCTGGGTAATGTACTCCCAGTTTTTTGCATGCAGGGCTAGTTTTCATCCTAAGGGTGCAAGTACTTGGGCAAGGCTTGGAAGGGTGAAGGACAAGTCATTGTGAACTTTTTCCATAGGATGGTGGCTTACTACTCTCTGATTTTGAGGTGGCAGCACTCCATTGTTTACATCTGTGCATATCCTGAGACTGTAGTTTTGGTGGTATGCTGCCCCTGGGTTTGGACTGAGAAGGTCTGGGAGGGACTGGGAAAGACCAGTTTTTAGAAAGCCAATGCCTACTGAATCTAGGTGGCTGTACCTGTAGGAAATATTTAACAGTTTGCATAGATTTAGCTTTTTCTTCCATCTTTTTAAGGACGACTTCTGCTTTAGTGCCAAACAGACGTTCTTGGTTTAATGGAGCATCTAGTAATTTTGCTTTGACACAGTCTGGCAAGATTTGTTCTTTAAGCCAAGCATGTCTTCTAAGAACAGACCCAGTGACAGCAGCCCTGCAAGATGCTTCTAAGGCATCAAAACCACATTGCAAAGTATGCTTTCCAACCTGGTTAGCAGAATGCATTAACTCTTGTAAATCTTTAAATTCTGCACAATCAGGAATCAACATCATTTTTTGTTTAATTAGTTCCATAATATGTTGCTGATACTTTAACATGTGAAACTGGCAATTTAAAGCCCTGATGGCAAGAGTAGCAGAGGTGTATAACTTCTTACCCCATCTGTCCAAAGCCCTAGAATCCCTGTCCAAAGGGGTAGGGTTTTTGGCTGTAGTAGCCTTAATGCCTTTAGGTCCCTGGGAAATGGTCTCTGGATCCGCAGTAAGATTCTTAAATAGGAATTTGTGAGAGTCTGGTACTCTGTAGTACCTGTCAGGTTTCTTGGAAGCTGGTGGCAAAGTATCAGGGGTAAGACTGGATTCCATGAAGACATCATCTACAATTTTGAGAACAGGAGGGATAGCTAGAGGCCTGTACTGAGGCAAGTTTAAAAATTCCGTGAGTCTCTTTTTGGACTGTGGATAGTCCTGGCACTCCCAGCGGAAATGCTCTCCGAGTGTATGCAGGGTTTCACCGAAAGAAAAATCCTCTGGTGGGGAAGCAGAGGGAATGGAATCCTCTGCATCAGAATCCTCATAGGTAGATAAAGGTAAGTCCTGGTAATCAGAAGGGTCAAAGTCATCGGACTCATGATCTGAAGAATCAGAAGGAAAATCAGTTCTTGGTCTTTTAGAGGGGGAAGGTTGGCTTCCCCTATTAAGGTAATAAGGTCTTCAGACATTCTAAGCATTTGTTTCTGTGGCATGGGACCCTAAGAATGCGCTTTGGCATTTGGTTTCTTAGGTGTAGTGCGAACTCTGGGCCTGAGAAATTCGATATTTTTGGTTTGAAATTGAAGTAGTTGATTTACTATGAACACCAGAAGGCCTGAATACACCCTCAGAAGCTGGTGCCTGCACAATGGCTCCAGACCCATCCAAGGTAGAGACATCTGCAGGTTCCATAGTCGAAGAAGCATCTCATGGCATAGCGGACTCCAAATGCATCTCAGTAGAGGCCTGCAAATCTGCAAAAGCGGGTATCAGGGGCTGTGAAAGCACCCGAGTACCGGCGGACTGGTGACTAGCTTAACGGAAGCATCGTCGGCAGTTTTGGATCTATGCGGTCTGTCTTTATCTTTAAACAGACCAGAGGATTACCAGGTCAGATTATGACTTTCTTTTGAATATGTACTCAAAAATTCCGGTCATCTTCGGCATACCCAAATACACAAAAGTTTACAACATCCACCTTTTCGGCCCATTGTAGCGGCTGCTGGATCTAAAATTCACAACCTATATGTATATGTAGATAGAAAGATTAAACATGTTGTTGAGTTATGCCCACGCCTGGTTAAGGATTCTTGGGATTTCCTTGGACAACTAAAAAATTATTTGTGGTATGCTGAAGGGTTTCTTTTGACCACTGATGAAGTAGACCTGTTTTCCTGTATTCCCAAACAAGAAGGTTTAACCTATTTTGAAGAGACACTTTTTAGTTTGTCTAAACTACATTGTGATGAGGTTCGTTTAATATGTGAAATAATGGAACTTATTTTGGAAAACAACTACATCTTTTTTGAGGGTGAATATTTTCAACAAGTCAGGGGTGTAGCAATGGGAGCAGAGTGTGCCCCAACTTATGCAAACCTAGTACTAATAGGGTGGGAAAGAGAGCATGCGTTTAAGAGTGAATTCTTTACTAATATAACTTTTTATTGTAGGTTTTTGGATGATATTTTTATTTTGTGGAAGGGAACTGCGGAGAGCATTCCTTTATTCATCCAATACCTCAACCATACTACCGAATTTTTGAAGTTCACTTTTCAGTTTCATTCCCAAGAGATCAGTTTCTTGGATACTAAAATTATTAAAGACAAAGAAAAATTTATATCTAGGATATATCGTAAAAAAACTTTTTGCAACAACTATTTACATTTTGATAGTCACCACCCAGTATCACAGAAGAGAAGTATTATTAAAGGACAAGCTATTAGGATAGCTAGAATGACATCATTGAAGGAAGATGTCCTCAGTGAATTTAATTTCCTGAAAGACATGTTCCTAGATAGAGGCTACCTTCTAGATCTAATTGACAACACACTTAATGAATTTTTAAAGGAATGGGGTAAAAAAATATACCCCTTTATTAGGCAAGGAGTTGAGTAAAATCCTTAATTTTGGGGAAAATGTTGAAAATGTGAGTAATATCAACTTTGAACAAACATGTATTATACAATACAGTCCTTTATACCAACAAGTAAAGGAAGTAATGCACAAGAACTGGAGCATCTTTAAAGTTGACCATGATATTTACCAAGTGGTGGGAGAGTCTGTTTTCACTACAAAAATTGGCCCTAGCCTTAAAAGAAATCTAGAAAACAAACACCACAACTTAATAAAAAGTGAAACAACAAATGGCAGCAGACCCTGTGGTAGATGTAGTTATTGCTCTTACATTCTACAAGAAAACATGATCTGTTTAGATAATAAAAACAAAAGTATTGTTTACCTAAAAAGAGGTAATTGTTATTCTAGCAAGTTGGTATATATTGCTAGGTGCAATACCTGTACATCCTATTACATTGGGAAGACTGAGAGGTTATTCAAAACTAGGATATACGAGCATTTGTATGATATAAAGAATAATAGGGACACCAATGCTCTGTATAAACACAGTACCCAATTTGATGGCTATACAGGTTTTAAATTTGCTATTCTTGATTTGATAAACATAGACGCTAGGGGTGGAGATTGGCAGAATGCTTTACACAAAAAAGAATTGTTGTGGCAATTGAGGTTAGCAGCAAATTTTCCCCCTGGTTTAAATGATTATCTAAGTTTATTACCCATTCTTAAAAAAAAAAGCAGAGCATATTTAAACGTTTTTTCATAGCATTTATGCCTATGTTTAATTTTCCTAAAGTTGTTGAGCACAATGAGAGAAATATAAAATTTTTTTAGATGGAGAATTGTGGTTGAATTTTTAAAAAAATACTTCCTTTTTAACAAGTTAATTCTTTGTTTTTTTTTTAAACATTAATTGTTTTAACACACTGTTCTACTATTGGGAAATGTTAAACCAATCATGGATAAGTTGACAGTATATAAATGCTTTTTAATTGTTGCTTAGATTAATTCTGATGAAGTCAAGTGGATTGACGAAAGCGCTTAATTCTTGTGTTAATAAAGTGTGTTTTGGGGACTCGCAACAATAGTGCTTCAATTTTTGGTTCATCTGTCTTTATCTTTACATTTTTTCGGAAGATCGGTAGTCGGATGGCTTATTGAAGCCATTTCAGAATATGGAGAATGAGAGCGAAAGAATTTAGTGACAAAAATAGCCCGACAAATAGTTCGGGTGTTGAACAGGGCACAAAACTGAAAGTGAGGAACGTCGTGGTCTGGGCCTAAACAGGTGATGCAGTAAGAATGAAAATCTCTGTGAGGTATTTGCTTTCCACAGACAAGACAATTATTAATTTTTTCTGACATCGGTGGGAGCAAGAAAAAAGGAACCCCAACAGGGTACTTATCTTTTAGAAGACTTCATGTCTGAAACTCGAAAAATTAAAATTTCAGGAGGTGGCTGACTGGCACTTGCGAAATGCTTCTCCTTCGGGCTCTGCTCGGCAAGAAAAGCTGAAGTAATGGCGTTGGCTGCATGTTTTATACTCCTGACGACCTGATGTCATGGAAGAGGTGACAGCATCCGATGCAAAAATCCCAAGACTCTTGATATTCGGGCCGACTGAGGGCTACCTGCAGGCAGATAACCCAAGTGTGATGACTGCAACAGTGAAACTTGAAGAAAGTACAGTTTTGTACCTACCATAAATGTAGATGTCCGAGAGGTATGCATCTGCAGTCCTTACAAATGGGTTGTCCTGGCCTCAGGCAGCCCTTCGGTCGGCCGGATTCCAAAGTCTGGGTCTGGCCTCAGCTGATGTCGCACTTCACCCGACGTCATAGCTGCAGTTCTGCAGGTATAAAGGCATCAGCCAACGCCATTTTCCTCAGTGTTTCTTGCCCCAGATGCCAGGTGCCCTCTAGGAAGGCTAAATTTGGATAAATGCAAATGTTTCCAAACAATAGAGAGCAAATAGAAATAAACATGTATATACATATATACAAACAAATACACCATAATAGATTCCCCCAGCTAGCTACAAGATGGGCAAATACCCTAGGAGTACCACAGAGGGGAAGGAGGGTGGGTAATCTGACTGCAGATGCATACCTCTCGGACATCTACATTTATGGTAGGTACAAAACTGTACTATGTCCTTCAAGGATGCATCTGCAGTCCTTACAAATGGGTAGAATACCATAGCCAAACTGGGGGAGGAGGCACTAAGAGTTTATGGTGTAGTTAAGATCCATTGCAAAACAGCAGTGGCAAAACCTGCTCGGGATCTGGAGTATAAAGGCAGATTATAATGCTTGGCAAATGTATGCACGGAGCTCCAAGTAGCAGCCTCTAAAATGTCTTTGGTAGCCACTCCTCGTAAGAAAGCTGTAGTAGTGGCTGTAGCCCTTGTGGAATGAGGTCTGATGTTTTCTGGAGTTGTCTTTCCATGAAAAGAGTAACAAAATCTAATGCAATTTCCTATCCATTTTGAGATTGTTTGTTTTGAAATTGCTTTTCCTTCCATTCCTGTTGCATATGCTACCAGAAGCTGGTCAGTTTTTCTATTGTTCTTGGTTCTGTCCAGGTAGTAGCGCAATTGTCTGTGTACATCCAAGGTATGCAGCAATCTTTCCCCCCTGTTCTGTGGGTTGGGGAAGAATGTTGGTAGGTGTATTGCTTGGTTTAAAGATACCCTGGAGACCACTTTTGGCATAAAGGTAGGATTAGTTCTCATGGACACTCTATCCTGATGGAAGATAAGGAAGGGCTGTACTGCCATTAATGCCTGTAATTCAGAAACCCTTCTAGCTGAAGTGATTGCAAGCAGGAATGCAGTCTTCCAAGATAAGTACTGTAATTCTGCTGTTGCTGCTGGTTCAAAAGGGGGTAGTGTTAACTTTTCTAACACAAAGTTCAAGTCCCATGTAGGCAATGGTGGTTTCCTTGGTGGTTTTACATTTTTAATTCCTCTGAGAAACTGTCTGAGTAGAGGTTGAGAAAAGACTGGAGGATCCATGTTGTATTCTGCTGAAATTGCTGATGCATGAATCTTAATGGAGGAGTAAGACAGACCATTGTGGAGAAGCTCTGCTAAATATTCCAGGATGTTAGCTATGTTTGCCAATGATGCATCTAATCCTTTGGTTGCACTCCAAATGAGATATCTTTTCCATTTTGCTGAATAAGTTTTCCTTGTTGAGGGTCTACGAACCTCCAAGATAATGTCTCTAACCCTTTGAGATAAATCTGGGTTATTTTTCCTTATGCAATGTTCCAAGCAGCTAGCTGCAGTGTTTTCAAGTTTGGATGCAGGATTTTGAAGTTGTTCCGTGTTAGCAGTAGAGGTATTAGGGGTAGAGGCCATGCGTGTTCCCGGGACATACTCCTCAGTAGCGGGTACCAATGTTGCCTCGGCCAATCTGGAGCTATCAAGATGATCCTCGGGTGATCTTCTTTGATCTTCAGTAGCACTTTGTGCATCAAAGGAAGAGGTGGGAATGCATATGCTGTAAGGTTTTCCCAACTGAAGGATAGGGAGTCCACCTTCCAAGCAAGTGGGTGGTATGTCCTTGTGCACAATTTTTTCAATTGGTGGTTGTGTGGGGATGCGAACAGGTCTATTTCTGGCAGTCCCCATTTCCTTGTGATGGTTTTGAAGATGTCTGGATGCAGCATCCATTCGTGGGCATCCGTGGTGGTTCTGCTTAAGATGTCTGCTAGTATATTTTCTTTTCCTGGCACGAATATGGCTTGGAGCTGAATGTTGAGGCTCAGGGCCACATTCCAGAGGTCCATTGCCATCCGGCATAGAGGATATGAATGTGTGCCTCCCTGTTTTTGATATACCACATAACTGTGGTGTTGTCCGTCCTTATCAGCAGATGACCCTGTTGAAGAAATGGTCTGAATGTCTGAATTGCCTGTTTTACTGCCAGCATCTCTTTTTGATTTATGTGTAGGTTCATCTGGTCTCGAGTCCATAAGCCTTGTATACACTTGTCCACCATGTGTGCCCCCCATCCGAGGTCTGAGGCGTCCGTGGTGATAGTCTGGCTTGGGTGAGGCCTGTGGAAGGGCAGTCCTTTGTTCAATTGACAGGCCTGGGCCCACCACTGGAATTCTTGCTTCAGGCATGGAATTATTGGAATTTGGGTCTCTAGGCTGTGCTTGTGCTGAGACCATAAATTCCTCAGGTACCATTGTAACTTCCTCATATGTAGTCTGGCATGTGGAATTATTATTATGCAGGATGCCATGTAACCCAGGGCTTGCAGGATTTTCCTTGCTGTAAGCTGGTTCTGTGTTAATGCCATGAAATAGAGTGGTAGCTGCTTCTGTTTTTCTGCTGTGAGGAATGCCATCTGGCTTGATGTGTCCAGTTCTGCACCCAGGAAGGTTATCCTTTGGGATGGTATCAGCCTTGACTTTTTTGTGTTGACTGTGTATCCCAGGGCTTGCAGCAGGTGAATAACCTTTTCCAAATCTTTTGTTACTTTGTCTTTGCTGTCCGCTTGTAACAGGCAGTCGTCCAGGTATGGATAAATTTGAATTCCCTGAAGCCTGCAATGAGCAATTACTGATACCAGGCATTTCGTGAATACTCTGGGCGCAGTAGATAAGCCAAAAGGCAATGCTGAGAATTGATAATGCTCTGATCCTGCAAGAAATCTGAGGTATCTTCTGCAATTTGGTTGTATGGGGACGTGCAGGTATGCCTCCTTGAGATCCAGAGTCACCAGCCAAGACTCCTTGCCCAGCATGGGAAGAAGTTGCTGTAGGGTCAGCATTTTGAATTCTGGAACAATGAGATATGTGTTTAAAGCGGACAGGTCGAGGACAGGTCTCCATTGGTTTTCCTTTCTTGGTACTAGGAAAAGCCTTGAATAAAATCCTTGTCCTTGTTCCATAGCCGGTACCTTTTCTATAGCTCTCATCCTTAGTAAGTGGTTTATTTGCTGTAGAGCGTTTGTCCTTTGGTTTGGAGGAAGGTTTGGCATTCCTCTCTTCCTTGGAAGAGTATGGAAGTGAAACCTGTAGCCTTTGTCTATTGTCTGTAAAATCCATTTGTCTCCTGTAATGTAATGCCAATTTACTGAAAATAAGGCTAATTTTCCACCTAAGGGTGCTGCCAGTTGTTCCCTGGTAGGCGGTTTCAGAGCCAAGTCACTGTGATTGTCCTGTAGAAGTGGTAGTGGCTGGATCTGTGGCAGTAGTTCTCTGACTGTTAGGCTGCCACTGACGTCCCCTGTAGGCACCTCTGGACTGACCTCTGCCTCTAGGGCGCCTATTTCTGCCTCTCTGTGCTCTGGTGGTGTCTGGAAAGGACCAATTCTTGGAAGGCCAGTTCCTACTAAACCTCGGAGGCTGGACCTGTAAGAAATCCTTCACTGTCTGGACAGATTTAGCTTTTTCTTCCACCTTCTTCAACACTTGCTGTGCAGGGGAACCAAACAAACTGTGCTTTTCCATGGGAGCATCTAGAAGCTTAGACTTTACATGGTCTGGTAAGGATTGCTCTTTTAACCATGCATGCCTTCTGATCACTGTACCAGTCATAGCTGATCTAAAGGAAGCCTCCAGTGCATCATAGCCGCATTTTAAGGAATGATTACTGACCTGCTGAGTATTATGCACCAAATCCTGAAGGGACTTACGGTCTAACGGTTCAGGCGAGGACAGTTTTTTAGTGAGCTGATCTAACAAGAATTCCTGATACTGAATCATGTGGAACTGACAGTTTAAGGCCCTAGCCGAAAGAGTAGCAGAAGTATAAACTTTTTTACCCCATCTCTCCAATGCCCTAGATTCTCTTTCAGAGGGGAGGGTTTTTTTGGCAGAGGCAGCTGTTACAGCTTTTGGGCCCTGTGAAATAGTTTCTGGATCTGCAATAGGAGCCTTAAACAAATGATAATGTGTGTCCGGAACCCTGTAGTATCTGTCGGGCTTAGCAGGGGCCGGAGGCAGTGAGTCAGGGGCAGTACAAGCATCAGTAAATGCATCATCCACAACTGTAAGTACTGGAGGAATAGCTAAAGGCCTATGCTGTGGTAAATGTAAAAAGGTCCTAAGCCTTTTCCTGGAGTCTGAAAAATCCTGGCCCTGCCATTGAAATTGTTCCCTCATAGCATGCAAGGTTTCCCCAAAGAAAATTCCTCAGGAGGAGAGGCAGAAGGTATGGAATCCTCTGCATCAGAGTCCTCATATGGAGAATAAGGGCCCTCTGGAGGATTTGTATGTTCTGAATCATCAGAGGAATAATCTGAAGAAACTGGTTCAGGGGGCTCTGCTCTAAGCCTCTTCTCTGGAGGTGGGTGAGAGGCCCTGTCAGGGTGAGACTGGGTTCCCCTGATCAAAGAAATGAGATCCTCTGCTAGACTAAGCATTTGAGTACTGGAGCTAGGCCTGTGAGAGGGGGCTTTAGCAGGCACGGCCTTTGAAGATTTAGCTGCTTTAGCCCTGGCAAAAGCCTTAATTGACATGGATGCAGGGGGCCTAGCAGCTCCACGTGCAGGAGTAGATACATCTAAGGGGATAGTATCTGATAAATCCTGAGAAACTGTAAGAGCAGGTGGAATTTCAGTAGCAGATTCAGCCATGCTGGAAGAGGCCTCGGTAGAAGGAGGCATGCTTTCGGCCGAAGGAAGAACCGCGGACTCGGCTTCAGCCGAAACCGAGACGCTCGCGGTTGGCTTAGCCGTGGTTTCGGCCGAAACCGCGGACCGCGAGTGTCGGTCCTTTTCCTTACGCTTTTTAGCTAAATGTGAAGTCGGAGTCTCCGACGGCATAATATAAGCAAAAGCGGAGCCGAAAAACTCCTCTGCAAACTCCGACCGACGTCTAAGTGTTCGTCGGTTAAAGGAAGCACAGGCTAGACAAGCTGCTACGTCGTGGTCTGGGCCTAAACAAGGTAGGCAGTAAGAGTGGAAATCTTTATGAGGTACTTGTTTCCCACAAGTTAAACAGTTATTCACTTTGACATCGGCTGAGGCAAGAAAGAGTCCCCAACGGGGTACTTAGCTTTTTAGAAGTCTTCGGTAGTAGCAATCTCTGGTTCTGACCGACCGGCACTTGCGAACAGCTTCTGCTTCGGGCGCCACGCGGCAAGAAAGACTGAGGAAAATGGCATCGGCTGATGCCTTTATACCCGCAGAACTGCAGCTATGACGTCGGGTAAAGTGCGACATCAGCCGAGGCCAGACCCAGACTTTGGAATCTGGCCGACCGAAGGGCTGCCTGAGGCCAGGACAACCCATTTGTAAGGACTGCAGATGCATCCTTGAAGGACATCATCATGCCATTCCTGATAGTAGGAAATCTTACTATCAAAATCATCATCAGCAATTTTCCAACAATCCCACAAAAATTCTGAAGCAGCAAAGAAGACAACCTTCTTACTCTGGCCATAGCACTATCCTTTCTTCACCTGAATGATGCCAAGAACATCTTGTTAGATAATTTCATGCATTTGTGTAACATCTGATTAATAATAGGAATTTTACTGACTCTAGTGTTCCTTTTCATCTCAAATCCACTGCATTTTCCTTGAAAACACCACAAACGGATTTAATGTTCAAGTTTCTAAACAAACAGAAACCTGAATCTGATGCAAATGCTTAACACCCACCAGAATTCTTTAAATTCTCAGGAAAACCAACTGCCTAATCTATCACCATGCTCATGAGCATTATTAAGGAAGGCAAAGTTCCCACTGTTTGGAAACGTGTTTATTGCACATCCACATAAAGGTGGACCATTAGCTGTAATGAACAATCATAGGCCTACTACCCTGCTATCTTTTCTTTCTAATGTTCTTTAGAAGTGGTTTCACTTAAAACTACTCTAACCTAACAAACGCAGATAAGGTCTCACATTCTAATGCAGTCTCCAAGTTTCCAACCCTGCCATGTTACTGATGCAGCCCATCTTGATTCTCACCTATTTGAGCAATGGTAACAATGAATGAGATCTATACCTCAACATCCTGAAAGCATTTGACAGTGTATGCCACTCGAATCTCCTGGAGATTCTGTCCAGTACTGATGTCATCTTTAGTGCCAATAGATGGTTCTCTGATTATTTTAACTAACAGAAAGCAAACTGTAAAACAGAACTCTGCCACCTTTCACACACACCTGTTAATACTGGTACTCCTCAAGATTCCATAATGGGTCCCCTCATGCTTACTGTTTTTATTAATAATATGGCAAGTCATTGTGATAAATCAAAGTTTTTTTATACTTTTAATCACTCTACCTTGCTGACCATCAAGCTTCCCCCAAAAGGGCTTGAACCCATTTTCCTCAGCTGTGAGGGATCCTCTAAACCACTAGAGTGGGAGACATCTTGCGGTATCATCATTTAGAAAAACACTGGGAGAGTCTGTGCTCTTGCCTGCAATCTGGCTAGGACAATATTTTGTTTTTTACAGCCTAACCCTGCCCATGGGCTTTGGGAGTGGGATACATTACCCTCTTCAATATGGGGACTTGCAGTCTCCTCTCCCTTTGAGTGCACACTCTCATGCGCTTACTAATGAATGCTACTATATTGCAGTGTTTTGTTGATATAAGCTGGCCACTAGAATGCCTATTACACTGCCAACACTTTTCAGAGGAATTGTGTCTGTATAAATCTTGCTCTGTCCTGCCCACCATCCCTTGGCAACACCTCTAAGCTGGGTCATCTGGGTTGTAATCAAGGCTTCATCCCCCTAAGCCTCCACAGAAATTCAAAGCAAACACAGTATACTAAAGACTGAACTACTCTATTAGTAGATTACTTTATCAACTTAGTGGAAAAGCATTTGTAGCATAGTTGCATTACTCTTCAGACCTGGGTTTCTACTTCCTGTATGTACTTTAACTTAAATAAAACAAAATCTAATTTGTTCTCACCCAAAACATATCTAAACCATAATGCCTCACCTTTTGATTCTCTTCCAACTCAAGCTAAAACACAATCTCTTCAATTTTATCTTGATTGACCTAGTGTTAACTAAGAAAATTAAATCTGCTAAGCTTTTACACTGCATCCTTAACTACCAGCTCAAATCTGACATGTATCTATATAACATAGTTACAAGAACCAACAAAAAGCTTGTCAAACTACACATGTATACCTTCTCTTGTCACTTCTCTAATCTGCTCATTTCCTCCCAGGATTCTGGCTTTCCGTTTATTATAGACTGGAAGTGGCATTTAACAGGATAACTCACTTTACTGCAGGTCATTACTTTACCTCCTTACACAATTTGAGTTGGCTGACTTTGGTTACCTACCTCCCCATTCCAACTGCAGTTTCTCATAAGTTGTTCATACTGGTGTGTGTGTGTGTGTGTTTTTCTCCTTGACTGGCATTATAACATAAAGATTAACTTCACAAAAGGTCAGAGCATCCACAAGTAGACTAGCCTCTGCCCCCAACTCTAAAACTTTATACAGTGTCTAGTCATTTTGTTGACATGAGATACAGCCAATGTAAGCAAGCATTCAAAGAAAATTTAAAATATCATTTTCATAATAACTGGACCTGCAGTTATGGAGTAACATAATTTAGCTTGTCTAGTCTTTCTCCTTGACATATCAACAGGTAAAGCAGTGGACTGAAATATGCTCTATAATCATTTGTAAATATATCTAATCTCTCTCTTTTACTCTCACAAGCCTATCCTATCTTCTGATTTAACCATAGAATCAAATTTCTGGTTCACTATTAGCCAGCACCCTTGTATAGAGGGATATAGCTTTGACTATGCCACAATTGGCCAGTGTTCGATTAGTGACTTGGGTGCCTGAGGCACTGGCAGGGGAGGATAGACAAGCTTGTCCTGGGAGGAAAGGAGAGGAGGGAGGGTGGGAGGGGTGCATGTGCAAGACACACAATGCAATTAAATTTCCATGGCCAAAGGAAGAAATAGGAAGTGCTTCCTGAGGGCAGGTGGGGCAACTTGCTGATATCAGCCATTTATGGAGGATGAGGGATGGACTGGCGTAATCCATCCATCCACTGTACTCTCCACTCACAGAGTACTACCTGGACGTGCAAAGGGCAGGGAAAGAAAATTAGGTGAAAACATTGTGGGCAACAATATGACAGGAACCTGGGATGCCTTGATCTAGTCATCGGCCCTGACCCTTATTAGACAAAGTATGGGGGAGGCCAGGACGGATAGGTAGACCCAGCAAATGAGAGGCATTGAGTCCGCTGATGGTCAGCAGTGGGAAAAAGAAAAACAGGAAAAGAAGATCTTTAGGCTTCAGAGTTTATTTTACTTAATTTATGTTTCAAGTGCAATATGATGGTGTTGAATGTGTTAACATAAAATTGTGTTGTTTACGTTCATCCTTCCTTAATGCCTATTGCATTTACATCAGTTGATTTTATTATGATCATTCACTCAGCATGCTTTGCATCATTACTTCTGTTTTATTGATGCATCTGATATAATTTCTTCAAACTGTCTGCTTTCTTTGACTTCAGTGTGAGCAAGTGTAATATAGAATTATACCTATGGCTAATATATTGCACTATATAAATCTTTAACTTCATATTTGCAGTGTGTCGTAGGATTCCTCTCCAAAATGAGTTTCCCCAGTTGTATATTCCCTATTAACAAATGTAAATAAATTCATAAACACCCCTCTGGGACTCCATAAAAAATGGGTCACCCTAGTTCAGATATCCTTTGTTAAAAATGCATACAAATAATACGTTTATTCTACAACTGATCTGCACTGCCTCCAGATTTGTGCCTGCCTTGCTACATTTATTGCCCTATCAGTCTGAGAAACACTTAAAGTTGGTCTACAATAAAATTATTATTACAGTTTAAGCATCTTAAAAAAATCAGACTGACAGATTACCTGTTTGCAGTGGCTGAAGCAGCAACACAATAGTCTGAGATATCTTCTCCCCTACAGCTTCCTCAATTGGTTCAAGCAGACCAATCAGAAGCTCCTTTGGGTTACACAGCTGAAAAATAAAACAAGATTTTTTACGCACTGCTACATATTATACATAAATGCTGTTTTGCTTTTCCCAATTAAACAGACATTTTATTTAACCACCAGCTATATTACAGAAACTATTAACATATCCAGGGATTATCAGAAATGAGTACAGGTTCACACTTAGCTGGTTTATCTACTAATTAGGATACCTGCTAACAAATATAAATAAATAAATATCCCTCTGGGACATGTTTTGTCAATCTGAATTGTAACACCAGATTTTACAAGGCATTTTAAATCAACATCAAAGATTCTGTACAGTAAACAGCAACATTATTTTTAAAGTTCTCTAAAAATATTTTAACCCCTGTAAGACATAAATATGTGACAGTCTATGAGATTCTTGAAGGGTGGAGGTAATGTCAAGGTTTAAGTCTCAGGGGGGCACCAGGTTCTTAAAATGAGGTCTGATGAGAAAAACACTCCTGAGAAATCTTTGCACACTTAAAAGAAAAAGTACAGTTGTGTACACTTACCATAAATGTAGATGTTCGAGTGTATTCACTGTTGCAGTCATCACATTTGGGTTATCTGCTTGCAGGTAGCCCTCAGTTGGCCTGATTATCAAAGTCTTGGGTCCTGCATCGATTGCTGTCATCTTTCATGACGTCAGGTAGTCAGGGGTATAAAGCATGCAGCCGACGCCATTACATCAGTTTTTCTTGCCCCAGATGTCAGGTGGCCCCATAATGGTAAGCAATTATATACAAGGTTACACCTCCAACAAAAAAGCAAATATACCAAAAAGCTTTAAGCATAGTAAACAAGAATAGAGGTATAGTCAATAAAAGTCAGGAGGCTGGAGGGAGGGTAAACAGGACTGCAACAGTGAATACACTCGAACATCTACATTTATGGTAAGTGAACACAACTGTACTATGTTCTTCGTGTTTCACTGTTGCAGTCATCACATTTGGGTAGATTCCCAAAGCTAAGGATGGGAGGAGGCAATTAGTTAGCCTTTGGACCAGCTAAAAGTCCCTGCAAGACTGCAGTGGCAAAACCAGCTCTGGATTTAGAAAGAATTGGCAAGTGGTAATGCTTGGTGAAGGTATGTACAGAACTCCAGGTAGCAGCTTCTAGGACGTCCCTGGTAGGGACACGTCTGAGAAAGGCTGTAGAGGTAGATGCAGCCCTGGTTGAATGTGGTCTTATCCCCTGTGGGATAGGTATTCCATGGTGCTTATAGCAGAAATGAATGCAATGGCGTATCCACTTAGAAATGGTTTGCTTTGAAATGGCCTTCCCCTTTGCCCCTGCAGCAAATACCACCAGCAGCTGTTCAGACTTCCTGAAAGGCTTAGTCCTGTCCAAGTAAAATCTAAGTTGTCTGTGCACGTCCAAGGAGTGCAGTATTCATTCCCCTTTGTTCTGTGGATTAGTAAAGAAGGTTGGCAAATGAATGGACTGACTAAGGGTGACACTTGATACCACCTTGGACATAAATGAGGGATTGGTCCTGAGGGACAGCCTGTCCACATGAAAGATGATGAAAGGCTCCACTGCCATGAGGGTCTGTAATTCAGATACCCTTCTTGCTGACATGATGGCTAGAAGGAAGGCTGTTTTCCAAGAAAGGAATTTCAAGTCTGCATTTGCAGCTGGCTCAAAGAGGGGAAGAGTGGGCTTTTCCAATACAAAGTTAAGGTCCCAGGCTGGAGTAGGGGCTGTCCTGGGTTGTCTTAAGTTTTTGGCCCCTCTGAGAAATTGCTTCAGCAGTGGATGAGAGAAGAGGGGTGGTTCTGTGTTGTAATGTGTTGAAATGGCTGAGGCATGAATTTTGATGGAAGAAAAGGAAAGGCCCTTCTGAAGAATCTCAGTTAAGTATTGAAGAATATGAGGTAAATTGGGCACAGCTGTGCCCATCCCCTGAGTTTGGCTACAGGAAGAGAATTTTCTCCATTTTTCAGCATAGGATTTTCTAGCACTAGGCCTCCCTGCCTCCAGAATGACATCCATCACTTGCTTACTGAGGGATGATAACAGAGAGGTCAGGTAATTAGCCAGACTGCAAGGTTCAGGGTTTGAAGCTGTGGGTGCAGAATCTGGCCATCCTGTTGGGACAGCAGGGCAGGGGTCTGAGGCAGGTGCCATGGTGCCAGCAGTGACACCTTGCGCAAGAGGGGGTACACCAGTGTTGGCGTGGCCAGTCCGGTGCAATCAGTATTGTCCTTGGTTTGTCCTGTTTGATTTTTAGTAGCACTTTGGAGAGGAGAGGCAGAGGGGGAAAGGCATAAACTGATAGGTTTTTCCAGGTGAAGGACAGGGCATCCACTTTCCAAGCCTGTTTGTCGGAAGCCCTTGTGCAGAATTTGTCCAATTGGTAGTTCTGAGGGGAGGCAAATAGGTCTATCTCTGGGCTCCCCCATTTGTTTCTCAACATGTTGAATATCTTTGGTTCCAGTTTCCACTCGTGTGGGTCCATGAGATTTCTGCTTATGTCTTCTGCCAGTGTATTTAGCTTTCCTGGCAGGAACTGAGCCTGTAGGTGCACTTGGTAGCTTAAGGCTGTGTTCCACACAGCCATGGCTAGTCTGCAGAGAGGGTATGAGTGGGTTCTCCCCTGCTTGTTCATGTACCATAAAACAGTGGTGTTGTCCAGCTTTACCAATAATTGTCCTGGAAGAATGTGGTCCTTGAAGGCTGTCAGAGCATTCTGTACAGCTAACATTTCTTTTTGACTGATATGCAGGTGCATTCGACTTGGGTTCCATTTGCCCTGAATCCACTGCCCTGCCAATTGAGCCCTCCATGCATAGTCTGATGCATCTGTTGTTAGGGTTTGGGCGGCAGGGGGTAGAGTGAATGGCAGTCCCTTGTTTTGGTGGCAGGCCTCTGCCCACCAAAGGAACTCTACCTTTAGACAAGGTATGATAGGAATCATTGATTCTAGATCCTGAGAATGTTGACACCATAGGCATTTTAGATACTATTGTAGTTTTCTCATATGCAGTCTTGCATATGGAATTAGTAGAATGCAAGAGGCCATGAATCCCAGTGCTTGCAGTATTTTCGTTGCAGATAGCTGGGTCTTTGTGGCCATTAGACTGAAGTAGGCTATCAAATGAACTTGTTTCTCTGGCATGAGGTAGGCCATCTGGGAAGTTGCATTCAAGCTTGCTCCCAGGAATACAATTTGTTGGCAGGGTACAAGATTTGATTTCTTTTCGTTTATGGTGTACCCCAGAGAAGTTAGCAATTTCTTTACAAATGCCAGATGATGTAATAGTATGTCCTGGCTTTCTGCCTGAATTAGACAATCGTCCAGGTATGGGTATATTTGAATATTTCTTTGCCTGTAAAATGCAACGACTGGAGCTAGGTACTTTGTGAATACCCTGGGATCAGTAGATAAGCCAAAGGGCAGTGCAGAGAACTGACAGTGCATACAGCCTGCTCTGAAGCGTAGGTATCTTCTGCAAGATTCCCTTTATTGGGATGTACAGGTAGGCTTCCTTTAAATCCAGTGTTGCCAACCAGGCATTTTTGCCTAGCATGGGAAGCAGATGATGAAGAGTTAGCATCTTGAATTTTGGGATTACCAAAAATGTGTTTAGGATAGACAAGTCCAGGAGAGGACGCCAGGAGTTGTCTTTCCTGGGTACCAGGAAAAGTTTAGAGTAAACACCTTGCCCCCATTCTTCTTCTGGGACAGGTTGAATAGCCCTGATGCTTAAAAGACAGAGAACCTGCTTTTGAGCCTCTGCCCACTGATTTGGGGGTAGGTCTGGCCAACCGTTTGGGGTTGGTAAGGAGTGGAAGTGGAATCTGTATCCTTGGGAAACTATATTTAGAACCCATTTGTCCTGGGTAATGAGTTCCCAAGTTTTTGCATGCAGGGCAATCTTTCCCCCTAAAGGAACAGTCAGTTGAGCAGGGCTTGGAAGGTTTAAAGTTAAGTCATTGAGACAGTTTACCATAGGGGGAAGTCTTACTACTCCCTGCTTTGGAAGTGGGAGCCCCCCACTGCTTAGTCCTGTGAGCACCCTGGGACTGAAGCCTGGGTGTTCTGTTGGTTCTGGGTTTGTAGATGTGGTGAGTTTGGGATGGGGATGAAGCTGAAACTTGTATGAAGTTAGTTTTTTTCCCTAACTTTATTCAGTAACACACCATATCATTTTGAACCATTTGTAACAGTACAAAATTTGATATCCCATGAAAATACACAAGACGAGTGACCATAAATTTTATCTAAAAAGCAGGAAAAATTTACTGCCAAATATAGAGTTGTAAGTGTGTGTGACAAATGTTTTACAGGAAGTAACTGTTGCTTAGGAAGTGGAGGAGTTGCCTGATCTTGGGAAGATCTGGAAGGGTGGGGCAGTGGAAGAAGTTGTACTGTACTGCCAATGTGCTGGGATATATAACTACTGCTTCTTCTTTTCGGCTGTTCCTGTTGGGGTTCGCCACAGCGGATCATCTGTTTCCATTTCTTCCTGTCCTCTGCATCTTGCTCTGTCACACCAACCACCTGCATGTCCTCTCTCACCACATCTATAAACCTTATCTTAGGCCTTCCTCTTACCTGGCAGCTCCATCCTTAGCATCCTTTTCCCAATATACCCAGCATCCCTCCTCAGCACATAACTACTGCAATAGGTTCAATATCCTAATGTGAAGAGTAATCAGGGTTAGTGGACCTTTAAGAATTGGTAGCAGTAAAAGTAAAGGGAGTGTTGTTGAACTGTGTTATGGAATAGATTATTTTTTGGTGCTGTTTCTAAAACAATTACATTTAGATTGGTCGAGCAGCAAGTGTTTCAGCTGTTTGTGGAAATTAATGATTGATTGTAATGATTTATTATCTTTAGGTGTAGTATCCCAAACTTTGGAGCCCAGAAT
Source organism: Protopterus annectens (assembly GCF_019279795.1). Classification (NCBI taxonomy): domain Eukaryota; kingdom Metazoa; phylum Chordata; order Ceratodontiformes; family Protopteridae; genus Protopterus; species Protopterus annectens. Next base: position 872,035,202 of record NC_056744.1, read on the forward strand.
GGAAAAGTCACACTCCATGCATTTCAAGTTGGATAGCTGAGTTTACAAACTGGGTGTAGTTTGAGAAAGAGACCTTAGATTACAAGCAAGCAGAGCTTGAGCATACATTGTTCAATTCTTGACTTCTTAAACCTCATTCTTCCTCCAAGACATTTTCTGTATGAACTGTTCCCACAATTTCTATTTTTTCTAAGCACTTTACTCCTACCCTTTTCTAAAGGTCCCACTTCCTGCACTTTTATCTCTGTTACAATATTCACTAGTTTAAGTATGGTTGGTTTAGACTTTGAATTCCCATTTTCTAGTAATTGCTTTTTTGGCAGCCACTAAAATAAAACTTAACAAGGCCTTACTATGTCTACGCAATTCAGATCCTGAATCCCAGCTCAGAAAATAATTTACTTAGTTGAACTCACTTGCTCACCCAGTATTTCTGACAGAGTACTCTGTAGGGAATTTTTAAAGTCTGCCAACTTATTACACTCTAAGAACACATTCTTCCAGGTACCTCTTTCTTCCCCATCACACCTCCAACATTTGCCATCTACTGAGGAAAAAGTCTCTGGAGTCTGCTTTGACTGCAACAGTACCTATGTAAACATTTCCAGTCAAAAATCTAAAATCTTCTAGATTTTGTTGCATATCTGGGAGACAGATGTTCATGTATCCTTCCATTGTTTATTTGTGAATTGCTTATCTAATCTCAGTTCCCTATCTTTTCTGCCCTCCTTTGATTGATTCATATGGTTCTTGTGTAATATTTTATATGCCCTGTGTAATATTTTATATGCCCTGTAGAATAACAGGTGTGTTGTACCTTTAACAAGCATCTCTAAGACATGAACGTGCATATAAATAGCAAGCACATGCTAGCTTCATTGCCATTTTGTGAGTACAGCCAGTGTGAACATCTATGTACGAGACAGCTAGTTTTTATATAAGTTACAGTTATTTAGCTTCATTTCTAATGTGTATGTACATAATAAAGCTACTTGAACAGAACCCACAATGTTTATCTACTTCATCCTAACAAGACGAGCGACATGGTGTCAGAACCGGGATTCCAGAGACTGCTTTTCAGAGAAACAAGGTCCAGAGTTAATGGTGAAGGCAAACTAAGTGAACCAAAAAAAAAGGGTCAGAAACAAGCTAAAGGTAATAAAAACTTGCATGAAGGATTTATTTATTAAAAAGATAAATGGAGCATTACAAGGGCACAAAATGCATTACTAAGTAAATTAAAAGCATGAAAATGTTTATTAAGCAAACGAAGCATAAAAATCTTATTAATCAGACAAAATGTTTGAAATTAAGATATCTGATAAAATGAGCATCAGAAAAGACCATAAGGGATTTAGAATTACCTCAGAATTGTGAAATGAGCATGTTTAAAGTAAAATGAGCATGTTTAGAGTTAAAACGAGCACAAGGCAATATAATGGGCATGAAAAGAAATTAAATGAGCAAAATGAATATAACAACAGGCAAAAAAAAGGACACTAAGTATAAATAAAGCCAGGCGACTGCATGTTTTTTGGTAAATTACTGTCTTTTCACATAAACTACTACTTCACATTGATTGGAGCTCTGAGTCATATAACTAGAGTTATTCGAAGTATCTCAAAGTGTGTAAAAGTGCTTACAGTGTTTGCTTATTACTGTGTATTTATTCAGAAGAGTTTGTTGTGTGCAATGTGCCACTATTTCATAAAGTGCAGTCAAATACAGTCATTTGAAAAAGTTTCTTGTGCTGAGTCCCGCCACTACAGAGTGTTTCTTGCACTATACAGAGTTGTTTAGCAAAGTACAGCCATTTGGGGGAAATTTTAGTAATTTCAAGAGTATTCTTGTGCAAAGTTCAGTTATACAGAGGCTTGATGTGTTATTGGGCATAGTTACAAGTACTGGCATAAACTTCTGGCATATGTATGTATGTGTGTGTGTGTGTGTGTGTGTTTGTGCATACTGGCAAAAGTATTCACTGAGATCTGTTAATATGGCAGACACTTTTGAAAACAACTACCACTTGTATTTGATCAAAATATTGCAAAGAATTGGAGAATATTTGAGCAAGAGTACACTATATTCATACAAGCAGCTTATTCTGACAAAGATGCATGCACCAGGGTATTCATTTTGCTAAACCTAGCAGGGGTCAGAGGCCACTGAAAGGGAGCGTTCATTTGTATATGCACCAGCAGTGTATGAAGGTGAGGGGGAAAATCATCGGATTGTTGTGCAGGTTGAATCAAGGGAAGACCCCAAGTGTTTGAAGCGCAAATTCAGGGAGCTGTGTAACCCGCAGGCCAATGTTACATTAGAGAGGCATTTGTTTTACACAAGAGATCAGACGCAAGGAGAAACTTTTGCAGCTTATATTACTGACCTGAGGAACAAAGCTAAAATATGTAAGTTTGGTGATTTAAAAGAAGAGTTAATAAAGGACAGGCTCATGCATGGTATTAACAGTGCTGCTATTTTGCTTTGTGGCAGTGATTTAATGCTAAGCAAAGCTACTGCGATTTGTCAAATCCATGAAATTACAGAAAGGCACATGGATATGCTTGCAAAGCTTGCAAGTGACAAGAGCATGGTTTCAGGTTTCAGCAGGCTCCAGAACAAATGTAGACAGCATGCAACATGTGGCAGGCAGAAGCAGGCCTGAGCACATGGCAGCTACAGCCCCTGTGGGTTTTCCTGGGAGGTCCCATAATCTTCCAGTAAGTTCTAAAACTAGTTCAGTTAAAGGAGCATGCTCAGTGCAGTACAAGGGTGAATCAGCAAAACCCAAGTCAAGCTTTATTGTTAACTGTCACAACTGTGGTTGCCAACCATGAGTCTAAAAGAGAAAAGTGCTTAGCATTTGGTCAGCAATGCCATAAATGTAACAAATGGAATCATTTTCAAAAATGCTGTAAATCAAGTAAGCCCCATACTGTTATAAAGAAGGTTCATTCAAAAAAGCAAATTGGTCAAATAGAAATACAACAGTCTGCTTTCTATGTAGATGGTGTGTCAGCAGCTGGTGAAAGAATTGATGCAGTAGATCTACTGGCAAAGAATGAAGTATTTGGTACTGTCCGTATCAATGGTAAACCCACTGAGCTCAAAGTAGACACTGGTTCAAAGTGTAATGTTATGTCTACAGACACTTTTGCTAATGTGAGAGCTGAACAACTAGATGCGACCAGCTATGCAAAACTTGTTGCTTATGGAGGTGAAGAAATTCAAACCAAATGCTCAGTTGCGCTTTCATGTTATGTGGCCAAGAACTGTTGTAGCTTATTTTATGTAGTGCGAAGACCTGTGCCATCATTACTGGGTCTCAGAGACATTTTGAGAATGAATTTGCTTTCTTTTACTAAAGAAGTTCATCAAATAAGCACATGTCTTAGTTCCAATTTCACTAACAGTATTTTTCAGAGTATGGTATTTTCGATGACAAATTGGGCAAACTTCCAGTTTTGTATTCTATGAAGTTAGACCCAGAGATCAGTCCGGTGGACAGACCTGCAAAAAAAAGACAGCCATGCAGCATAAAGTCAAAGCCCAGTTGGACAAAATGGTGCAGCAAGGTGCAATTTGTCCAGTTACAGAACCTACCGAATAGATGTCGTCCATGGTAGCAGCTCACAAAAAAGGCTCAGATGAAATCAGAATATGCACTGACCAAAGAGACTTGAACAAAGCATTAAAATAAATCATCTTGTGTGTACAGTTGAGGAAGTCACAACTTTAATACCGAACGCCACTGTTTTTTCTGTCTAAGATGCAAAAATTTCATTTTGGCAAGTGATGCTTGATTGCAAATCTTCATTACTAACTACATTCAGTACCCCAATTGGAAGATACAGATTTCTTAGGATGCCATTTGGAATAAATTCTGCAAGTGATATCTTCTAGTATGCAATCGAGCAAATTTGTTCGGGTTATCCATGTGCCATAATAGTACATGATTTGTTAGTTGGATGCAATGGTGAAGCAGAGCATGACAGAAATCTTAAGAGAATTCTAGACACAGCACGTGAAGTGAACTCGAAGCTCAACCCTCCACAGTGCAAATTCAGACTATCAGAAGTGACATATGTAGGTCATTTATTTACTAGCACCAGATCCGTCCAAGCAAGCAACCATTCTTGAGATGTCAGCGCCAGATAATCTACAAGCTCTACAATGTTTTCTTGGTATGGTCAACTATTTAGGCAATTTTATACCAGACTTCAGTGAGTTGACAACACCTTTGAGAGAGCTAACACCTAAGAATGTTACATGGTCATGGTTTGAACATCACCAGAAAGCATTTGAAGACCTTAAGCAGAAAATTGCTACTCCACCTACATTAAGATACTATGATGTCAACAAACAAGCAACTCTTTCCTGTGATGCTTCAAGATTTGGTCTAGCTGCAGTCATTCTTCAAGAGGGTAGAACAGTAGCCTATGCATCTACAACACTTACTCAAACTGAAATGCAATCTGCTCAGATTGAAAAAGAACTTTTGGCTACAGTGTTTGCATGTTCCAAGTTTCATGATTAGATCTATGGTCGAGATATTCAGACTAAAACTGATCATCAACTTCTGGTTACTATTTTAAAGAAGGCTATGCATTCAGCTCCAGCAAGATTACAAAGAATGATGCTTAAATTGTAAAAGTACAACTTCAAAATGGTCTATACAAAAGGCAAACTTCTTTTTCTGGCTGACAGCTTATCCAGATCACCCAGAAATACAATGGAACAGCTTGACACAGAGAATTTTGACTTCAATGTCATGAAAATACATAATTTTTCTACCACAAGACTTGATGAGCTAAGAGAGCACACAAAGATGATCTAGTTTTGCAAAAACTTAATCATTACATCAAAGATGGATGGCCGTCAAAGCAATCTAGTGTACCACCAGAAATGCAACCCTACTATCCTTACACAGATGAGATGAGGATGGTATTATTTTCAAAGGACCTAAAATTGTTGTTCCTGTTTCCTTACAACACGAATACATCCAGATTTTGCATCGTGGTCACCCAGGCTCTGAAGCTACCAAAAGAAGGCAAGAAGACTAGTATTTTGGACTTCTTTAGCAAAAGACATTGATAATGTACTTTCTTCTTGTTCGGTATGCTATAGTACCAAATACCATTTGCAGAAAGAACCACTTCATCTAAGTCAAGTTCCTGAATGACCTTGGTCAACGGTAGCCACTGACATATTCCAGTGGAACAATCAACATTACTTGGTACTTGTAGACTCTTATTGGAAATGGTTTGAGATCGAGCTACTACTCAACCTAACTACCACTACTGTTATTACCAAGTTGAAACATCATTTCTTAGTCCATGGAAGTCCACAAAAGCTCATCTCTGACAAAGGTACACAATTTACCTGTCAGTTGTTTCAGAAATTAGCAAGAGAATGGGACTTTGTACATGTTACTAGTAGTCCAGAATTTCCACAATCAAATGGACTAGCTGAACGTGCCATACAGAGTGCAAAGCAATTGCTTGAGAAGTCAAAGTGTGATAATACCAATGTCTTTTTGAATCTACTCAATCTCAGAAACATACACCGTGACAATATACTTGGTTCACCTGCTCAGAGACTTCTCTCCAGGCAAACCAGAACAACATTGCTTATTAATTCCAGTTTGTTGAGGCCTAAAGCTAAATATGACAAAGCAATCAAAGCCCGATTATTTAGAAAGCATTCTTTCCAGAAGTCCAGTTGTGACAAATCAAGCAGATTTCATCTGTTGAAAGAAGGAGAGACAGTGAGAATACAAATGGCGAAAGGTTCTGACCAGATTTGTCAAATAACGAGTATATGTGTAGAGCTGAGATCCTATTTTGTGAATTCTGAGGGTGTGGAGTACAGGAGAAATGATAGACATCCTCTTCCTGTATCAGAACCGATATTGCAGCATTGCTCCTGTGATACAGACTCTAAACCTCAGAGCAATTTAGACAATGTTCCTGATCCAGAACATGTCTTGATTCCCACTACCATTGCTGATGGTATTCCTGATGTCCCTAAGGTTTAACATTCAGCAGAGACAATCCCAGTTGCTAAACCTAATTCCACTTTCTATACCACACGATTTGGTCATATTTCCAGACCCAGTGTGAAATGCACAGCAACCTGGACGTAGTTGTATAAATGCATCTAGTTCTGTATAAGTGCATGATGAAACTTGTTTTGCATAAATTGCAAGCTAGTCAATACTGCATGACACATTTCTCAAAAAGGGAGGATTTAGAATAACAGGTGTGTTGTACCTTTAAGAAGCATTTCTAAGACCTGAACGTGCACATAAATAGCAAGCATGTGCTGGCTTCAGTGCCATTTTGTGAGTACAGCCAGAGTGTGAACATCTGTGTATTTGACAGCTAGTTTGTATATAAGTTAAAGTTATTTAGCTTCATTTGTAATGTGTCTGTACAAACCCACAATGTTAGTCTTCTTCATCGTGACTAGACAAGCTACATGCCCTATTAATTATTCCTTTTTTAATAGCAGCTTCTGTTCTGCATTTAAACAAAAACTCAACCAGTGCAGGTCTTTAATTTAGGATTTCCCTATCCCTTTCTCATCGCTTATACACTAATATCAAACACTGACAGGGAAGGCAAGCTCTAGCTTGCAGTCCAAATGTCTTCTTTGCCTCTTCGCATTCTCCTACATTTCCCTCTCTAAATATTTGTTCTTAATACCTTGGTTCCTTTGCCAGCTTCTCTGGTACATTCTAGCCCCATCTTGCCTATTCTCTCTATCCCTAACTGCAGTCATCCCTATCAGTAGTACCTCCTTTCTCCATTCCCATGTTGGCTTTGTTCTTAGTATACTTTATACTACTTTATGAATATAATATTTTGTATGACTGTTGTTATTCTCCTTAAGGATCTGCATCCAAAATTCTACTCTTTCCTTAATTTTTGAATTACCCCCTGCTTCATCATCATCCCTTTCCACTCTGAATTGTAGCTTTCTGCTTGTGTTACGTATAAGAGCCTTAAATGTGTAGCTCTTAATACATCTCTTCAAATCAGCTAATCCTAAACCTCCTTGTTCTATCGAAGAATCAACTTATCCCACTTGACCCTTGCCCTCTTCCCCTCCCAGATAAAATCCTTCAACTCTTTATTAATTACTATCCACAGCACCTCCACTGGTTGATAAAAATATGCCTGACCTGTGTACAAAAGTAATGAACTAAAAACATTTCTACTGCTTGTATCTTGCTATCCATATCCACAGGCAAGAGCTTCCAGTTTCTCAGTTTTTCTATTTTTTTTACTCTCTTCCCACATATCCTTAGTTGCCATAACAGAATCCTTTTAACCCACTCTCCTAAATAATTCATTTCATCACGTCTCCATAAATACAGGTACTGCTGAAACAATTCATGTGTGAGTACATAGTTTACAGCTATAACCTTTGTTTTATCTTCATTAATTTTATACGCCAAAAAAACATGGAACTATCTCACAATGTTTCACAACACTGAAATGTCCTTTTTCTGCTTTTATCAGGTATAAAATAATATCATCTGTAAATAAAGCCAACTTTTCTTTAATAACATGCCAATTATATCTTTGAATTTCCGAGTCCCTTATTTTCTTTGCCAATGGTTCTAAATATAACACAAATAATAAAGGGGAAGGAAAGAAGACGACCCCCCCCCCCCTGTCTGGTTCCTTTGTCCAGTTAAAACTTATCAGAGAGGAACTCTCCCACTTTGATTTTTGCCTTTGTTCCCTAATACATTCTCCAGATTAACCTTATTACTGTATCAGGAAATGCAAATGCTTCCACTGGCCTGCTCATAAAATCTCAGCTTTCTCTGTCAAATGCTTTATCTGCATCAAGACCCAACAGTAGCAGCTGTATTTTCTTACATTCTGCTTCCCTCTGGATCATCGTTATATGTCAAATTTTTGCCTCCCTTCCACAAAACCACACTAAATCATACCTATCAATTTTGGCAACATCTTTGTCATTCTTTTAGCCATTATAGGCATAAACAGTTCATAATCATAGTTCAAAATTGAAATGGATCTACATGAAGCTGGATCTAATGGGTCTTTGATGTCCAAGTATTACAGCCACCACAGCTTTTTTCTAGTACCTTCCAGATCTTTATCATTTTCTTCCCTTCTAGCTTCCAAACTTCCACCAAAATACCATGTACTCTTGGAGACAGTCCTGAAGACTGATTATACACCACCATTTTTATTTCATCACCTCCTCTCTTAACTGCTAATTGTTCAGCCTCATCTACCTCTAAGCTTGGCAAATATTTCCATTTGTGCCTTTTCTTGATGTCCCATCTCTCTGCTTTATACAAACTGTCATAAAATTTCCAAAATAGCTCTAATACCTCTATAGGATTTCTGGTTATTTTTCTTGGAATACGCTCCTCAACAGCCCTTTCTGCTTTCTGCTGTTTAAGTCATTGTTCCAAAAGTTTTTGTGCTCTGGAGTTATTAAATGTTGCTTAACATCAATCTTTCTAAACTCATGCATATTATCCAGGTACTCTATTTTTATCTTTAGTTCTCTGCAATTGCACTTATTCTTGTTCTGTGAGATACCCCTTACTCTGTAGTACTTTAACCTTTGTCAGCACCTCTAAATAATTCTTGCTACTATTTAACGATATCAGTTTTTCTTTCATTTTATCCAACTCACTAGCTTTAACTTCTATGGTACTATCTATCTTCCCTAATAACTCCCATATAAATACCACTACCCATTCATTAAATTCCTCTCTTTTTAACAGGTTAAGTGGTATCTTTACTTCAATATCCTGCATTTTTATCTTAGTAATTACTGACACGTGATCTGAAAGAGTTATTGGATGTGTGTCAAAGTTCTCAAGTAAATGCACGCTAAATATAAATTCTGTCTAGTCTAACCCAGTTATTTACCTAGGGGAATAATATGTAAATTATCTCTGTATTCCTACTACTCCATAGCCTTACATATCGGACTCATCAGGCTAATGGGGCGATAATTCCCAGGGTCTGTAGTCGCTCCCCCTTTATGGAGAGGGATAACTATAGCGGTGCACCATTCGGTAGGGACAAAGCCTGAGGTGAGGCTGTGATTGAACAGGGCACACAGATGTGGTGCCAGTTCACTTTGTAGTTCATGTAGAACACATCCAGGGACATTGTTGGGTCCCATAGAAGCAGTTTTCTTGGCCTTGGACAACGCAGCTTTAACCTGTGCTGCAGTAATGCTGGGTGCCTGGCATTACTCCGGTATTGGGATTAGTCCTTTGGGGGGGGTAAAGTTGGCACTGAATCTGTTGGTCAGTATGTTGGCAATATCTGTTGGCTCATTATAGGAGGTACCATTGTGTGCAGTAACTCAGAGCAAACCTGGGTATTGCCGTGGAGATTCTTGATATAACTATAGAAGGCTTTGTTGTTTTTAGTTTCTGCCACAATTCTGCCTTCAAAGTTGGCTTTAGAAGTTTTGATGAGGGAACTCAACTTTTTGTTGAGGCTAACAAGGGAGTTTTTTGCAGTCTTGGGACTTCACCTTTTTCTGCAACAGTTTCTTCCTTCCGTTGTAGAGTTTATTATTGGCAGGGGACCCCAGATTGGCTTCCTTTTTTTGGAGGAGAGCATCTTGGTTCTGTTGGGTATGGCTAGTTCCATGCAGTTATGTTCATGTCGTACAGTTCATCGATGTATGATTCGACAGTCATGCATCTATTTTCCATTGATGTGTGTGCCGTGGGCTACCTCTGCTTTTAGGAGCCCAAAGTCAGCTTTGGAGAAATCTTTCATGGTGGTTACCTTTATGGAGGGGTGTGGATGAGATGCGGATTTCCATGGTGATTAGTTTGTGGTCAGATCTAATCAGGGAGGAATTGACTATTGGTGTAGAGCAAGGGTTGCCCATATTAGTAATAACCAGGTCAAGGATGTTGCTTCAAGTGGGGGTAAGAATGAGCTGGTCCAAGGCATTGGAACTGATGAATTCCAGGAGAGTTGGGTCACTGTATTGGTGCATGAGAAGTTTTCCCAGTTGATGGAGGGGTAGTTGAAGTCACCTAGTATGACAGTGTTGGGTTGGGCTCTAACAGTTTCCAAGGTGTTTAGGAACATGGAGTGAGGGTCTTGGGACATGGTTGGGGACCTATAGCAGGCTACAACCTGAATCACCATCTTACCCAATGTTAGTTGTACCGGAAGTAACTCAGATGCATTATGTTGGGCTAATAGTCTGGAGGTATGCATATCCTTTATGAATATGGAGAAACCACCACCTTTGGAGCTTCAGTCCATGTTCTGGGGCCAACAGGTGTGGAATGAGTTATAACCTGGTAGCGCAGGGGTGCTTTCTGCTGCTTTAAACCAGGTCTCCATTATAGCACAAATGTCGATGTTCTCCATTTTGAGGAGTGCTTCAAGCAAGTGCATCTTGAGATTAGACTTCTAGCACTGAGCAGCATGACCCTCAGATTGCATTTACTTATAGCTGTTATGGTGGTAATTTTGTCTTTGGAACATCACCTAAAAAAGGCACTATAGGGGTGGCAAGAGCCTCAGCCAGTAAGGAACTTCTGATGTCTCGCAATCTGACTGATATATTTACACACCTACATGGCAAATGGCCATTATATGCAATAGAGAGTCTGACAGGAGATAAGCAAAGAGGACCATGGACTTCTCTGGATATGGAGGAGATGTCTCTGGAAATCAGATGACTATAATAGAAAGATGTCCAAACTACTGCAAAGACATTAGTCAAAAGATAAAGAATTGCCAACAAACATGCCTATATCCCTTACAATGGTACCTGCATGGATGGGATGTGTCCACTACATGGCAGGAAGAGTAAATCCTTTGTTTACCAAAATTAACTATACTGTATTTTTTCACGCTTACTTTGAGAGCATTGTCCTTGCACCAATTGTCAGCACAGTCTAACTCTTGCAGGTAAAACTGTGAGTCAGTGGAGGAATGAATAACAACACACAATTTACAATTTTCAGTGGAGGAATGAATAGTAACACACAATTAACAACTATCAGTGGAGGAATAAATAATAACACCCAATTTACAATTATCTGCAAATTTAGGTAACCACAGGTCAGTAGAGTTGGCTTAAAGGTTTGAGAAATATATAACAAACAAGATGGAGCCCAGCACGAAGCTCTGTGCTATACCACTGATACCTCTTTTGCTTTCAAGATTAGCACCTGACACTTTAACCACATTGATTCTGTAAGCTAGCCAAGACACAATGTACGGAATTATTTTCAGATTTACAAGTCTGTTAATAATGCTTGCTTGGGAATAGTGGCAAAGGCCTTAGTTAGCTCCAAATATACTATATGTACTGCATACCCTCTATACCCTCTATACACAGCTTCAGTGACTTTTTCAAAGACGTTGATGAGGTTGGAGAGACAGCTAAATTGAGAAAGATAAACTGATAACAATCCACAATGATAAACTGCACTTCTGGTTTATACTAGTTGTACTGCATGGTAGCTCTGTAGCTGTCTTTACTCTCTTACCTCTATGATTTCATCCAGCATCGTTACGCAGTGGTCATAGCTTCCATCTGCTTTGTTTTGTAAAACACATCTTACAAGAGGACTAACAAGGTTCCACCCCATGCATCTTACAATGTCCTGCAAAACAAGATCAGGGAGCTGATGTTAAGGTACAGAATTAAAAGTATGACTACATAAATGAAAAGTATGTTCAAGCGAATACCTTTACTAACACAAAATAGTCCAGCACCAAGGAGATGTTCAGAATAGATAATTCTTTATTGTAGCTACCCAAAACAAGCAAGCTGGTTTCGGCAATAATAAAGCCTTCTTCAGTGCATTAACTAACATGGATTAACATCTCATTTAAATAATAAATTGTTAGATCAGAGTTCAAAGCTGATTGGTACATACCAAATTAGCTCAATTCATCAAGGCCTGGCTTGAACAAAGCACCCAGCCTGACAATCCAACTAGATTCTTTGTCATTTTCAAAAAGAATGCCATCCTGTTTTATGTGATTTATTTCCTTGGATTTTATCTATAATTGTGAATTTTAGCAGTGCTATGGGTCATCATATGTTTATAAAGAGCACTGGATATCCTTTTATTTCTGCACTGGATACCTGTTTTTACAAACAACTAATGCTTAACATGCTTAATAATGATAAGGCATACAAAGTTATAGATAGATCCCAAGTAGCATCCATTATTAGGTATGTACATGATACAATCTATGACTTACTCATGACTAGATCCATAGATAAGACACTCTATGATTTTCTAATGATAGACTCCCCCCTGATTCCCTTGATCAAGGGATTACCTAAGTTGCACAAAAATGAAAACCCCCCTCCATTACGTCCCATAGTGTCAGGTGAACACTGGGTCACGGAGAATGCCTCTTTGTATGTGCAATCTAAACTTGGTGTGATGGTGAAAGAAATTCCAACCATTTTAAAGAATTCCTATGAGCTCCTGGATGACCTTAAACAAGATCTGGTTAGAAGTAACATCGATGCAGATACTTTATTAGTCACTTTAGACATTAAAAGTTTGTTTACTAGCATCCCTAATGACTATGGCCTTGATGCAGTAAGGTCTCATTTAGTTGAGCTTGGTACCATAGACAACAATGAGATAATGAACATTTGTTGTCTGTTGGACTTGATTCTGAATAATAACATCTTTTTGTTTGACCACAAAGTATATGCACAGACATGGGGAGTAGCAATGGGCACTCCCTGTGCCAATGCTTATGCTAATTTAGTGGTCTATAGATGGGAGAAAGAGTACATTTTCGATGACCCTAGGTTCAATAACGTCATCCTTTATAGACGTTTTGTAGATGACGTCCTGATGCTTTGGAATGGAGGTATGGATATGTTGAAGGAGTTCATTTGTTAAATGAACTCCGTTACTTCATTTTTCAGCTTTACATATGAATGTTCGCTAATAAGTGCAAATTTCCTGGATATTACTATTATTAAAGAAAATACTAACAATTTAATTACCACCTTGTATAGGAAGTTATGTTGGAGGAATAGTATCCTTCACTATGACAGTTTACATCCACGTTATGTGTTTCGCAATATTGTAAAAGGTCAGATGAATAGAATACTCAAAATATGTAGTAATGAGTTGGATGCTATGAAATTAATTAAGCATCAAAAGCAATACTTTATGGATAGAGGTTATCCGGCTGAGCTAGTTAATGGTGTAACGGATACTCTTCTTGGGGTATCAACACATATAACAAAGTTAGGCTATGGTTCCCGCAGAGGAGAGAATAGTAAGAGTGTGGCATATGATATCAAATACACCAGTGATATAGAGCAACTAATTAGGATTATCAGAGGAAATTGGAAAATTTTGCTCTCAGATACTTTTCTCTCACAATTGGTTGGGAAGAAACCTACATTTAGATTCAATAACTGTTTAAATGTTAAAAGGCTACTTTGTAAAGAAAAGCTAGACATAGTTCCTGTTGATATAAGAGCTGGTATTAAGACAGGTACTTATGCATGTGGTGGATGTTCATCTTGTAAATATATTAATAAGACTCAGTGCCTCAACATCTCAGGTATTAACATGGTTTTTAAGCCCACCTTCTACGCTACATGTAACACACAGAATGTTATCTATCTTGCTACCTGTAATCAGTGTAATGGATACTATGTAGGGATGACATCACGTAGACTTAAGGATCGTATTTACAACCATGTCTACGATATAAAGAAGAACAACCTTACCAATGCTCTAGCTATGCATTGTTATGATAGATCTCAGCATAGCTTTAGCTTTCAGGTCTTGCAGGTTGTAAACCCAAATAGGAGAGAAGGTGACCATATAGGTAACATTGAGATGTTTGAGTTAAAATGGATACTGTGACTGAAAGCCCATATACCACCTGGGCTTAATACGGTGGTTAGTATCCGTCCTGTTCTCCTAGGATCTTTATGATATGATGATCACATCATTTACTTCCCCATTCAGTTTATCATGCATTTTACATATCTAGATTGTTACACACATTTCTGAGATCTTTTTAGTATACCAGTTCCAGTACTTATAATTTTGGGTAGTATCTCTGCATTTCTAGTCATGGTTTAGATTTGCATCTTGGTACAACCTGTGCCTTGCACCATGATAACGCAGTAATATATATTAATACGATATAGGCTATATGAAGCTATGCCATATAATAGTTTAAATACGTAAGGATTTGTACTCTGTACTGCTTATTGCAAATAGCTTGAATACTAGGTTAATAGATGTCTATGAATAGTGCAATCAACACTAGTTTGAAATGTGCAATATGAAAGTAGCCAAATGCATAGAATGCATGTATGAGCATATTTTCTGAGTGCTCTCTAGTTTCTGTATTGTTGGGATGTATTCTTAACATCTCTTGAATTTTGATGAATCTGTTATATGTTTCATACCTTATGATTATTATTGTTAGTCTGTAGATGCCTGGCATCAGAGAATAAGGTTCCGTTGTTATATATTTATTCTGTACCACATTATAAATCAATCGGACAGTTTTAAACATGTCCGTACCAATTAGTGAATGTTTTTCCAATCTTAATATGGTCCAATTTATGAACTAAGATATTTTATATTTGGTCAATATAACACTTGACTAATTGTTTTATTCGCAAGGGATAAATATACCATATTGTAGCCCCTAGTGCTACATCTGTGTATGTGGCTCTTTCTTAGCAGTTGCTGTTTCTGACCTGCAGCGTGATTTAATAAGAAACATCTTCCATATGGGTCTAAAAGTGATGAATAGAGTAAATAACAATTTCCTGAATATAGGCTGTTTTAGGAATCATATCTTATATATGTTTTATAGCGGTACTTCTTAGATATATTTTTAGATTCTGTCGATTAATGTTTTGAAGCGCAGCTTCGTAATGGAAGCTACATATATTTTAATGCTTTAATATGGGCGTTAGAAACATTATGAATGTGCTTTTAAAAATTGTGGAATAAGCTGTTGCTTTAATTGTATAATTGTTGGTTGGTTAATTGTTCAATTAACACTGACTTTTTGTATATAAATAGTGAGCTTTCTTTGTGTAATTTGTAACCTGATGAAGCGCACCTGTGTGTGCGTGAAAGCGCTCGTTCTACAATAAAAAACAGTTTTATTATTTCTTCATGGTGGTTCCTAACAGTTTTATTTATCTTATTTCTGATGTCACTAAGATGTTCACTGATCCTAAATTTTAGTGGCTGAGGTGTTTGCCCTACATAAAAAGCAGAGCAAAAACAGGTGGCCAAATAGATGACCCAGTCGCTGCTACAATTGCCAAAGCATCTTATTTGGTAAACATGTGGGGTATTGCTGCTAGTAAATTCTTTGTTTTAAGAACATGTACACAAGCACTACAGTGACCGCAAGAAATGCTGCCAACTAATTTATCTGCAAACAAAGTAACTTGTTGTGTAGTAGGTGAAATAAAATGTTTATAGTGAGTCAAATGAGAATTTATTGTACGCCCCCTTCGGTCACAGAATAAACATTGTGAGGACAGCATTCCTGCTAATTTTTTGTTAGCCAACAAAATGTCCCAATGGTTATTTACAATACGTTTGAAACTGTTAGTGTTGCATCCATACGTTGTAACTAGACGAATGGGTTGGGATGATTGTCTGTCACTATTTTTGGGTCCCTTACGATATGTCAATAAAGTCTTTTATCTTGTCTAGTCATAAAAGAACATGCCCTGTGTATGTTGTCTGCATGATAACCTCTGTTCAAAAATCTTTGAGATAGATCATCCTTGCAGGTTATATAGGCTTGATCAGAAGAGCAAATGCGCTTGATGAGTAAAAATTAAGATTTGGGGATGCTTTGGATGATGTGGTGAGGGTGATGGCCGGAAGCATGAAGTAGGGTGTTAAAGTGGGGAAATTTTCTAAAAACCTCCATTTGGAGTGTGTTATCATCCTGAAGAAGGATGTGAACATCCAAAAATGTGATTTGATTATAATCCCAATTGAGTGTGAAATGAATCCCCCACTTATTTTCATTTAGGTATTCTACAAATTCCTGTGCATATTCAACATCACCCCTCCACACCATCCAACAGTCATCTAAATAATGTCTCCAGATGTCCATGTTATCCAGAAATATGTTGTGGTTAACATCATATATCAGTTGCTCTTCGATGTAGCCTATGAAGAGATCTGCATAGATGGGAGAGAAAGATGCTCCCATAGCTGTACCTCTTATCTGCCAGTAGCAACTCCCATGGAAGTAAAAGACATTTTTTGTGAGAACATGTTCAGTTAAACAAACTAGTAAGGTGTTGAATCCAGGAGTGTATACATCAGCTTTATCTAGCCAAAACTGAATGGCTTCCAATTCTGCCCAGTGTGCAATATTGGTATATAGGGTGGCTACGTCTAGTGTGCATAAAAGCCAACCTGGCTCCAACTGAGTATCATTAATGATATTTAAAAATTGGGTGGTGTCTTTGATCCTGGACCTGACTAAAGGAAGTAATGGTTGTAAATAGTCTGTAAGGAAAGCGGATAATGGTTCTGTCCAAGATCCTCGACCTGATACAATCGGTCTACCCAGTGGTTTAGTGGGATGTTTATGTATTTTAGGGAGTAAGTATAGATATTGTGATTTAGGGTCTGAGACAGTAAACTGGTAACCAACCCACTGATTATATTGTGATTTAGGGTCTGAGACAGTCAATTGGTAACCAACCCGCTGATTAATAATACCTTCTTCCTATGTCAGTTTCAGAAAAGAATCCATTTATTTTTTGAATTTGAACATTGGATACAGGGGCATATACATGTAAACCTGGCCATCAGACAGTTGTGTTGTAGTATCTGCTTCATACATATTCCAATCCATGACGACCACCTCCCCACCTTTGTCAGCTGGTAACAGTACTAGATTATGATTGCTACAGAGTTTGTGTAAAGCTTCTTGTTCTTGTTTAGTGAGATTATGTTTGGTGTTACTATATACATTCCTGTTGAAATGTAAATCTTTGAGCACACACTCCCTGAATACTGAAACATGTTTGTCCATGGGTGGCATAAAGCTGGACTTATGGAAAAGAAATCCAGTAGATCTTTGAGTTTTATTTGTATCTGAAAAAAATAATTTGAGATTAATAATTCTGCAGAATTCACGTATATCATTTACAAAGGCATGTTCAGTGACAAAAAAGGATGGAACAAAATTTAGACTCTTGTTTAGCAATTTTATTTCAACATCTGAGAGAGGCTTAGAAGAAATGTTGTGTACGTTGTTGGTGTTTAATGTGATAGAATCTTGTCCAAAAGTTGTTGGATGTTGTGTACCTCTATGGTGCCTCCTGCCCCCTGTTTTTCTTCCCCTAAAGGGTGAATACCGGGTCTTGTCTTTGCTACTGGAGATTCCTGAGTGGAGATAGATTCTAGGTCTGTGGCAGAAGATGAATCGTCTCCTGACGTCCCCCCATGGGTATTCCCTTTGTTTCTTAGTATGGATCTGGGTCTTTTCTTCTTGTTGATCTGTTTGTGTCCTGAATCTTGGAATCTGACACACTTATTTATGCCAAATGGCTTACCTCTATCATAGTCTAATGTGTCTCTGTTAAATATTTTTGTTTTTCTCTTTATCAATTGTTGTTCCAAGGATGATAAATCTGTTGCCAAAATGTTCAAATATTTACTAAAAAAGGGTTCCCCCTTCATAAACTTTGACTTCATCGCAATTGTTAGTTACTTCAACAATGCACTGAACTATATTTCTTTCGTAATAAGAAATAAGGGCATCAACAAAAAGCATAGATGCTTTGTGTTGGGCCTGGACCCAGTCTTGAGATAATCTTTCGTCTACCTTACTTACCAAGGGTTGAATGCAGACACGTAAACCTCTAGGGGTGATGTCCTTAAGTTTGTATGCTTTGAAAAGTTTCAAGTGCCAAATATTAGCTCTAAGTGGTATCATACTCTTCGTAAGTTTCTGAAATAATGTTGCACAAAGACTATCAGGGTCATCCCTATCTAAGGTTAGATTATCTGAACCTGATGGTCGTAGTGCAAAAACTGCCAAGTTGTCATGGTCTGCTGAGAGGCCTTCCAACAACTTGGAAAGATCCATACTCTTAGTCAATGGATGTTATTGGTCTCTAAATATGAGGATGAAAATGACTTGGCTAGTAATGTTGTTGTAACATAGTATTCCACAAACACACATTTTGGACATGGAACATAGAACAAAAATCAACCAGCTCAAATTAAGCTAGAATTTGTTGAATAATAAGATTTGTTAAATATTAGAACTATATGTCTAGCCTGATGTACTATCCGACCCGAAAAAGTACAGTTTTGTACCTACCATAAATGTAGATGTTCGAGTGCTAATACAGCTGCAGTCATAACAGATGGGTTCTCCTGCCGTCAGGCGGGTCCTCGGTCAGCCGAATTCCAAAGTCTAGGTCCGGCGTCGGTTGTCGTCGCTTCTTCCCTGACGTCAGTGCGACAGGGGTATAAAAGAACCAGCCGACGCCATTTTCTTCAGTTTTTTTTGCCCCAGATGTCAGGTGCCCCCAGAAGGAAGGCAATACATAAATTTGTGTAATAAAGCAATGCCATATAATCAAAATACAGTAGTGCAAGCAAATACACCATAAATGAATACCCCAATCAGGTTGTATGAGGAGGTGTTAGCCAATAGGCCTATCCCAAGAGGGGAAGGAGGGAGGGAAACCTGGACTGCAGCTGTATTAGCACTCGAACATCTACATTTATGGTAGGTACAAAACTGTACTATGTTCATCGTGCATACAGCTGCAGTCATAACAGATGGGTAGAATCCCAAAGCTAAGAAAGGGGTGGTAGGCACTAGGTGGAACTAGGAGGAGCCAGGATGCCCTGCAAGACTGCAGTGGCAAAGCCTGCTCTAGATTTGGAGTATAATGGAAGGTGGTAGTGCTTGGAGAAGGTATGCACAGAACTCCAAGTGGGTGCTTCCAAAATATCTTTGGTAGGAACTCCTCTGAGGAAAGCTGCAGAGGTAGCTGTGGCCCTTGTGGAGTGAGATCTGATGCCTGCAGGTACAGTTTTGCCATGAAAAGAATAACAAAAGCGTATGCAGTGGGCTATCCATTTTGAGATTGTCTGTTTTGAAATTGGCTTCCCTTGAGCTCCTATAGCACAGGACACAAAGAGCTGTTCTGATTTTCTGAAAGGCTTTGTTCTGCCAAATAATAACGCAGTTGTCTGTGGATGTCCAAGGAATGTAGTAATCTCTCCCCTTTGTTTTGAGGATTAGGATAAAAGGTAGGTAAGTGTATAGCCTGATTCAAAGCTACCCTGGATACCACTTTTGGCATAAAGGATGGGTTGGTTCGTAAGGAAACTCTGTCCTGATGGAAGATGATAAAAGGCTGCACAGCCATGAGGGCTTGTAGTTCCGATACCCTACGAGCTGAGGTAATAGCCAGAAGGAAAGCTGTTTTCCAGGACAAATATTGCAAATCTGTTGAGGCAGCTGGCTCAAAAGGAGGAAAGGTCAGCTTTTCTAGAATGAAATTGAGATCCCAAGCAGGTATTGGTTGTTTCCTTGGGGGTTTTATATTCTTAGCCCCTCTGGGGAACTGTCTTAAGAGGGGGTGAGAGAATAAAGGTGGATCAGTGTTGTATACTGCAGAAATGGCTGAGGCATGGATTTTGATAGAGGAGAATGAAAGTCCACTGCTTGGCAGCTCAGCTAGATACTGTAATATTTGAGGTAAATTCAGTTTTCCGGGATTCTGGCCCTTTTTCTCATTCCAGGCACAAAACCATTTCCATTTTGCGGAGTAAGCTTTTCTAGTAGACAGCCTTCTGGCCTCCAAAATGACATCCTGCACCTCCTTGGAGAGTAGGGTCTGTTGTGATGTTAAGGAATCTTCCATGCGGCCAGATTGAGTGTTTTCAGCTGACTGTGAAGAGTTTTGAAGCTGTGCTGAGTCAGAAGAGGAGGCATTAGAGGCAGGGTCCATGGTGGGGAATGCGTCAGGCTCCTCAGGAGTGGGTACCAGTGTTGTCTTGGCCAGTCTGGAGCAATGAGAATCATCTTTGGTCTGTCTGCTCTGGTTTTTAATAGAACTTTGGGCAGCAGAGGAAGAGGTGGGAAGGCATAAACTGTCATTGTTGTCCAATTGAAAGAGAGAGCGTCCACTCTCCAGGCCTTTGGATGAAAAATCCTTGAGCATAATTTTGTCAATTGGTGATTTTTGTGGGAGGCAAAGAGATCTATGTCTGGCCTTCCCCATGCTTGAATTATCTCTAAAAACTTGAGGATGCAACTTCCATTCGTGTGGATCTGTCATATTTCCGCTTAGGTTGTCTGCCAGTGTGTTTTCCTTGCCTGGCAAGTACTGTGCTTGAAGTTCAATTTGTAAGTCCAGAGCCATGTTCCAAAGTGACATGGCCAGCCTGCATATGGGGTATGAATGGGTTCCTCCCTGTTTATGTACCACATTACTGTGGTGTTGTCTGTCCTTATCAATAGTTGACCTGGATGCAGAAGGTCTTTGAAAGCTATAATAGGATTTATTACTGCTAGCATTTTCTTTTGATTGATGTGAAGGTGCTTTTCTTTTTGGGACCATTTGCCCTGAATGCACCGATCTGTCATGTGCGCCCCCCAGGCGTAGTCCGAGGCGTCTGTTGTGATGACTTGATTTGCTTGAGGTTTGCTGAATGGAAGACCTGTGTTTGTTTGGCATGCTTGAGCCCACCACAGAAATTCCTTTTGAAGACATGGAATTAGTGGTATTATTATTGTTTCCAAACTGTGGCTGTGTTGAGACCATAGGTTTTTCAGGTACCATTGAAGTTTCCTCATAAGCAGCTTTGCACATGGGATTAGTAGGATGCAAGATGCCATGAATCCCAGAGCCTGCAGGATTTTCCTTGCAGTCAGCCTGGTGAAATTTGCTAGTGTTCTGAAGTATTGAATTAGTTGCCCCTGCTTCTCTGGCATGAGGTAGGCCATCTGGGTGTTTGTGTAAAAGTTGGCACCCAGGAAAATTATTTTCCGAGAGGGTATTGGCCTTGATTTCTTTTTGTTGACTGTGTATCCCAGAGAATTCAACAACATTATTACATAAGCCAGATGTTTCAGAAGAATGTGCTTGCTGTCCGCTTGGATCAGGCAGTCGTCCAAATAGGGGTATATTTGTATCCCTTGAAGTCTGCAGTAGGCAATTACTGATGCCAGGCATTTCGTGAATACTCTGGGCGCAGTAGATAAGCCAAAGGGCAATGCAGAGAATTGATAATGGGTTGAACCTGCAAGAAATCTGAGGTATCTTCTGCAATTTTGTCTGATTGGGACATGCAGGTATGCCTCCTTGAGGTCCAATGTTACCAGCCAAGACTCCTTGCCCAGCATGGGAAAAAGCTGCTGTAAAGTGAGCATCTTGAATTTTGGTACGAGTAAAAATGTGTTTAGGATGGATAGGTCCAAAATAGGTCTCCAATCTTTTCCCTTCCTTGGTACCAGGAATAGTCTGGAATAAAAACCTTGACCTTGTTCGTGAGTAGGTACCTCTTGAATAGCTTTCATGTCCATGAGATCTGAAATTTGTCTTTGTGCCTCTGCCCTTTGATTGTGTGGCAGGTTTGGCATGCCACTCAATTTTGGAAGAGTGTGAAAATGGAATCTGTAGCCTCTGTTTATAATGTTCAGAATCCATTTGTCTTTTGTGACAATATGCCAATTTTTTGAAAATAATGCCAGTTTTCCGCCTAAGGGTGCTGCCATTTGAGCCTTGCTTGGCATGCAAAGGGGAGAGTCATTGGGCTTGCTTTCTGAATGGCTGCGAACTATCCTCACCACCTCGTTGTGTAGGAGTTTGCCATTGTCTGCCTCTAAACGATCCTTGAGATTGCCCTCTGCCCCTCGGGCGCCTGTATCTACCTCTTTGGGGTCTGTCCGTGGCTGGAAAGGATCAATTTTTGGAAGGCCAATTTCTACTGAAACGTGGAGGTTGCACCTGTAGAAAATCTTTCACTGTTTGCACTGATTTAGCCTTTTCCTCCATTTTCTTTAATACCTCCTCAGCATTAGCACCAAATAATACATCCTTTTGAAGAGGGGCATCTAGTAATTTAGCTTTGACATGATCTGGTAAGGTTTGTTCCTTGAGCCAGGCATGCCTATGTATCACTGATCCTGTAACAGCAGCTCTACATGAGGCCTCTAGGGCATCAAAACCACATTGCAAGGTATGTTTACCCACTTGTTCTGCACTATGCATCAAATCCTGCAACTCCAAGTCTGGTTGTGACATTTTACTTCTCAATTGTGATAACAGAAACTGTTGGTACTTTAGCATATGGAACTGGCAGTTTAATGCCCTCATGGTTAAGGTGGCCGAGGTATATACCTTTTTTCCCCACCTTTCTAAGGATCTGGAATCTCTCTCGGAAGGTAATGGATTTTTAGCAGTGGAGGCCTTAATTCCCTTGGGGCCCTGTGAGATAGTTTCTGGGTCAGCTGCATGGCTTTTGTATAGAAATTGGTGTGAGTCAGGAACCCGGTAGTACCTGTCAGGCTTGACTGGGGCTGGAGGTAAAGAATCCGGGTTAAGGCAGGCCTCCGAGTACACATCATCTAGTATGTCCAAGACAGGAGGTATAGCCAGAGGCCTGTTCTGAGGTAGCAAGAGAAAATCCCTAAGCCTTTTCTTGGAATCTGAGTACTCTTGGCCTTCCCAGTGGAAGTGTTCCCTTAAGGTATGCAAGGTTTCCCCAAATGAGTAATCCTCTGGGGGGGATACAGAGGGAATGGACTCCTCTGCATCAGAATCTTCAAAAGGGGAGTAAGAATGTTCCTGTTCATCAGAGTGCTCTGATATAATGGAGGCCTGGTCAGAGGAGGGGGATTCTTCCTCCACTCTGGGCCTTTTGTCCGGGGGGGATTGAGAACCCCTGATAAGAGTAATTAAATCCTCAGCCATTTTAAGCATCTGTTTTTTAGGCATGGGGCCTAGAGATGGGCCCTGTGTAGCTTGTCCCTTAGAATGCATGGCTGCTTTAGACTTAGTGAAAGCCTTGATGGAAAAAGAAGAGGAAGGTCTGAAGACACCTTGAGAGGAGGCAGACCTGTCTACATTTTGAGATTCACCACCAAGAGTGGCTTCAGTATCTGTAGTCGGGGTGTGGGCCGAGGAGCCTGCGACCTCGGGCACAGAAGACACCGCCAATGAAGTGTCGTCGGTAGTCAGGGGCTGCGTAGGTGCCTCGCTGAGAACCGGACCACCTGTAGTCGGCTTTGGCGTGGTGTCAGTAGAGGCCGCGAACCTCGTGTGTCGGTCCTTATCTTTGCGCTTTTTAGACAAAACTGGAGTCGGAGTATCCGACGACATAATATAGTTAAATTTTTTGCCAAAATAATGCTGGGCGAACTCTGCCCGATGCTTAATGGTGCGTTTGTTGAATGTAGCACAAAAATGACAGACCGAGACGTCGTGGTCTGGGCCTAAACAAGGAATACAGAGGGAATGAAAATCCTTATGCGGTATTTGCTTCCCACATGAAATACAATTATTAACTTTGTCTGACATCGGTCTGAGGCAAGAAAAGTTTCCCCAACGGGGTACTTAGCTTTCAAGAAGACTTCAGTTGCAAAATTTTCGTAATTTCAGGAGCTGGCCGACCGGCACTTGCGAACTACTTCTGCTTCGGCACCACGCGGCAAGAAAGACTGAAGAAAATGGCATCGGCTGGTTCTTTTATACCCGTCGCACTGACGTCAGGGAAGAAGCGACGACAACCGACGCCGAACCTAGACTTTGGAATTCGGCCGACCGAGGACCCGCCTGACGGCAGGAGAACCCATCTGTTATGACTGCAGCTGTATGCACGATGAACATCTAGGCATAATACACCGGATGACCAATTCAACAACACAATGATGTAATTATAAAATACCATAAGACAGTTTCCTTTGGACCATAGACTGCACAAAAATGTATATAAGCATAGCAATGACAATGCAACTTAAGGCATAACAAAAATCATACTCAAGAAAAGAGAGTTCAGCAACACTGACAACCGAGCAATTACTCAAATACAAAGTACAGCCAACTTCTATCAAAATGAAGGTCAAGGAATGGTGTAGAAAACCAGCCCAATTACCTTCATTATCTGCTGAAAGCTGTATATATCAATAAATGGTCCAGAAGCTGTCAATATAGAGAAGCCACACTCTTGCAATTTCAGCAATCATTAGAGGGATGTAAAACATGGGAATGTATCTGATAAAAATATGGTCAAAATGAGAACTTGATGTGTAGTACACCACGGATCATGGCCGACTTTCGTCTCTGCCGAGAAAGAGTTTATTTGTGTTTACTCTAATATATTTTGGTCAGTAGACAAAGTTGTAATTATCCGCAAAATGGGAATCAGCATGTTATATTCCTTATAAGAGCTGCCTTTCATCACTACTCTTCTTTCTTACTTCCAATCAGTTTGTAAAAAGGGCTAAGCTGACTTTCATCTCTGCTTACATTAATTTGCGTGTAGACAATCATAGTATAGTTAAAAAGATGTATAATGTTTATTAGGAAGTTAAGTCCTTGCTATATATGTCTAGAATGTAGCAGATACTCTATCCCAGTATGCATGCCTCATAAATTATATTCAGTAGATATAAAATTTTTGGAAGAGTGTATATGCAGCTCCGTATTGGTAGTTACTGAAAACCAGTCACATAATAGTACCAGTCAACCCAAAAATGAATGGCTGTAGTTTATAAAAACAATTGCTAAATGTACTTAGTAAACCTGAATATGAGTCTTATAATCACAATGATGTAAATCCCAATTTTAGTCGTTCACTGATATGAGGAACTCTATACTTAGTAAAATGTATATACTTCATGTATCTAAATCACGATAATCTGAGGTCTATAAATATGCACTACAATCAATAGTCATGTGTACAAAACATCATAAGGGGTCCTAAGACCTCAAATCCTTAGTGAAGTATAGAAAGTTGTTAAGGGTGAACAAACAAAAACACTCTGGTCATAGCCTATTACAATCGACAATTAGATATACAGAAAACACATTTGTCTCGACAGTTACATATGCAAAGAGCGCATCAGTCCTTTCGAGAAATCTTTGTTTGGGTTGAAAATATCCTTTTTTGTTGTATAATGTGATAAATTGAAAACAATAGTCACAATCCAATCACAAGAATGCCCAAAATAATAAGTCAACCAAAATTATCATTCTAAACACTTCTATGATCCATAAAAAGTAGGTGGAACAGCCTGCCTAAGACACTGGTAGTTATTGTAGTTTGATGTACGCAAAAGTTCAATGGTTGTGCTGAGCTGCTGTATAAATCTCCTGACATAAAATGGCGTTCTTCGACAAGCACACAGAGTTGAAAATATTCTTGCTGTAAGACTGGCGTCTTAAACTACAAGGTCTAAGCAGTTAGTTTGTCAAAATCAAATTAAACAAAAACAATAGTGTCCCTGCGTCGTCATTAAATGCTTTAGTGCAAACAAAAGCACCAACAAATGTAACTTGCATCTGTTAGCGTATAACGAAACAAGTATCATTCATCTCGGCCCCAAAAGTTTAGGTATATTGTCATTACCTAGTTCTTCTAAGCTCAATGTCAAAATTATCCTCTTCAAAAACTTTCCGAAAAGGGCGTTAAACTGAAAAATGTGCAATAAAATTGTGAACGTTGAAGCAGCAACACCCAACTGGATATAAGATTAATTTTAGATGGAAAGACAATATATCCAAGGATATGAACGAGATATCCAAAAAGTAAAAGCAAAAACAGGATGCATATAAGACTCTGAATCTAAACTTGTATAATCCAAAAGTATAGAACGCCACATCCATAGATCAATCTCCCCCAAGGAGTCCCCAGCGCAGATAAATGAAACTGCAGCCACACTCAAGACCATGCAAGTGAGACAAGGTACACGGACTGAATCAACATATACCAACACAAAATAGTCCAGCACCAAGATGTTCAGAATAGATATTTCTTTATTGTAGCTACCCAAAACAAGCAAACCTTTTTCGGCAATAATAAAGCCTTCTTCAGTGCATTAACTAACATGGATTAACATCTCATTTAAATAATAAATTGTTAGATCAGAGTTCAAAGCTGATTGCTACATACCAAATTAGCTCAATTCATTAAGGCCTGGCTTAAACAAAGCACCCAGCCTGACAATCCAACTAGATTCTTTGTCATTAGAAATAGAATGCCATCCTGTTTTATGTAATTTATTTCCTTGGATTTTATCTATAATTGTGAAATGAAATTTAGCAGTGCTGTGGGTCATCGTATGTTTATAAAGAGCATTGGATATCCTTTTATTTCTGATGTCACTAAGACGTTCACTGATCCTACATAAAAAGCAGAGCAAAAACAGGTGGCCAAATAGATGACCCAGTCGCTACAACTGCCAAAGCATCTTATTTGGTAAACGTGGGGTATTGCTGCTAGTAAATTCTTTGACTGTAAGAACATGTACTCAAGCACTACAGTGACCAGAAGAAATGCTGCCAACTAATTCATCTGCAAACAAAGCAACTTGTTGTGCAGTAGGTGAAATATAATGTTTATAGTGAGTCAAATGAGAATTTATTGTACGCCCCCTTTGGTAAGAGAATAAACATTGTGAGGACAGCATTCCTCTAATTTTTCGTTAGCCAACAAAATGTCCCAATGGTTATTTACAATATATCTGAAACTGTTAGTGTTGCATCCATACGTTGTAACTAGATGAATGGGTTGGGATGATTGTCTACTTTTTTTTGGGTCCCTTATGATATGTCAATAAAGTCTTTTGATCTTGTCCAGTCGCAAAAGAACATGCCCGTGTATGTTGTCTGCATGATAACCTCTGTTAAAAAATCTTTGAGACAGATCATCCTTGCAGGTTATATAGGCTTGATCAGAAGAGCAAATGTGCCTTGATGCGTAAAAATTGAGATACAAATCAAACTCAAAGATCTACTGGATTTCATTTCTGTAAATCCAGCTTTATGCCACCCACGGACAAACATGTTTCAGTATTCAAGGAGTGTGTGCTCAAAGATTTACATTTCAACAGGAATGTACATAGTAACACCAAACATAATCTCACTAAACAAGAACAAGAAGCTTTATACAAACTCAGTAGCAATCATAATCTAGTACTGTTACCAGCTGACAAAGGTGGGGTGGTGGTCGTCATGGACTGGAATATGTATGAAGCAGAAGCTACAACACAACTGTCTGATGGCCAGTTTTACATGTATATGCCCCTGGATCCAACATTCAGATTCAAAAAATAAATTGATTATTTTCTGAAACTGGCACAGGAAGAAGGGATTATTAATCAGCGGGTTGGTTACCAACTGACTGTCTCAGACCCTAAATCACAATATCTATACTTACTCCCTAAAATACATAAACATCTCACTAAGCCACCGAGTAGACAAATTGTATCAGGTCAAGGATCTTAGACAAAACCATTATCTGCTTTCCTTACAGAATATTTACAACCATTACTTCCTTTAGTCAGGATCAAAGACACCACCGAAGTTTTAAATATCATTAATGGTGCTCAGTTGGATCCAGGTTGGCTTTTATGCACACTAGACATAACAGCCCTATATACCAATATTCCACACTGGGCAGGATTGGAAGCCATTCAATTTTGGCTAGATAAAGCTGACTTATACACTCCTGGATTCAACACCTTACTAGTTTGTTTAACTGAACATGTTTTCACCAAAAATGTCTTTTACTTCCATGGGAAGTGCTTCTGGCAGGTAAGAGGTACAGCTATGTGAGCGTCTTTCGCTCCCATCTATGCAGATCTCTTCATGGGCTACATCGAAGAGCAACTGATACAAGATGTTAACCACAACATATTTCTGGATAACATGGACATCTGGAGACATTATTTAGACAACTGTTGGATGGTGTGGAGGGGTGATGTTGAATATGCACAGGAATTTGCAGAATACCTAAACGAAAATAAGTGGGGGATTCATTTCACACTCAATTGGGATTATAATCAAATCACATTTTTGGATGTTTACATCCTTCGTCAGGATGATAACACACTCCAAACTGAGGTTTTTAGAAAATTTCCCCAATTTAATATCCTACTTCAATGCTTCCAGCCATCACCCTCACCACATCATCCAAAACATCCCCAAATCTCAATTTTTATGCATCAAGTGCATTTGTTCTTCTGATCAAGCCTATATAGCCTGCAAGGATGATCTATCTCAAATATTTTTGAACAGAGGTTATCATGTAGACAACATACACAGGACATCTTCTTTTGTGACTGGACAAGATTGAAAGACTTTACTGACATATCTTAAGGGACCCACAAATACTGACAGACAATCATCCCAACCCATTTGTCTATTTACAACGTATTAATGTAACACTAACAGTTTCAAACATATTGTAAATAACCATTGGGACATTTTGTTGGCTAAAGAAAAATTAGCAGGAATGCTGTCCTCACAATGTTTATTCTGTTACCGAAGGGAACGTACAATAAATTCTCATTTGACTCACTATAAACATTTTATTCCACCTACTACACAACACGTTACTTTGCTTGAGGATAAATTAGTTGGCAGCATTTCTTGCAGTCACTGTAGTGCTTGTGTACATGTTCTTAAAACCAAAGAATTTACTAGCAGCAATACCCCACGTGTTTACCAAATAAAATGCTTTGGCAATTGTAGCAGTGACTGGGTCATCTATTTGGCCACCTGTTTTTGCTCTGCTTTTTATGTAGGGCAAACATCTCGGCCACTACGATATAGGATCAGTGAACATCTTAGTGAAATCAGAAATAAAAGGATATCCAATGCTCTTTATAAACATATGATGACCCATAGCACTGCTAAATTTCAATTCATAATTATAGATAAAATACAAGGAAATAAATCACATAATACAGGATGGCATTCTATTTTAAATGACAAAGAATCTAGTTGGATTGTCAGGCTGGGTGCTTTGTTCAAGCCAGGCCTTAATGAAGTGAGCTAATTTGGTATGTACCAATCAGCTTTGAACTCTGATCTAACAATTTATTATTTAAATGAGATGTTAATCCATGTTAGTTAATGCACTGAAGAGGGCTTTATTATTGCTGAAAAAGGTTTACTTGTTTTGGGTAGCTACAATAAAGAATTATTGATTCTGAACATCACCTTGGTACTGGACTATTTTGTGTTGGTATATGTTGATTCAGTCCGTGCACCTTGTCTTACTTGCGTGGTCTTGAGTGTGGCTGCAAGCGAATACCTTTACCTAGGAATACATTATTTCCATGGCCCACAGAAATCAAAAGATAGTTTTACATTCTTATTTTGTCACAGAGTGTTAATTACCGTTACCCTTCAGAGAAAAACAATGAAAATTAAAAAGTCAATGTAAATGCAAAACTGCCCCTACGTGTCTTCTTTGGAATTGTCACTCTTATCTTTCCTCTTGTTTTTCCAACCTGTTTGCTTAAAAAAAATATCTTATCTATAAGAAAATTAGTCTAAACTTCCACCTGTATAAAAACAGAGTAAATTATTACATTTTAATTCACATACAATATGATCAATATACCTTACATCCCTCAGTAATCCCAAGACCACAACAATGTATTAACTTCTGCTTAGTTCTAGCCTTTCGTATCTTGTTTCAGCATAAAGCCTGGATGCATCACAGTTAAAAAGTATATCACTAACATAAACAGCAATGATAACCATCCACCTCAAATTTCAAATAACTCTGCATACTAAACTGAACTGCTTCACACAACATGCCAAATTACATCAGGAAGTTTATTATACAAATATTAATAAGAACAACTTTTTGATTTACAGTTACTTCTTCACTGTACCTCGATTGTCCTACTAAATATTAATGACAAAGTGGGGCTTATGCTTTAGAGTTCTCCAACCAGTTCAACAAATCAGCAAACTTCCAGTCTTTTTTAGCCACTTCTTGCAGAGCCCACAGTTCTTGCATCTAATGGGAATTACATTTTACAGAAGTTAATGTATTTGGATGCAGAATACATGGATGAAAAAGCAAGGACAACCTATTTATGAGTTTACTGGAAAGCCATGAGGTAAAGAAAGATTGGAAATTATGACAGTGATGAGCCAAGACAATTAGTACTGTCAGAAGAACTGTCAGACTTCCAAACGAATCTGTTACACTGGCTTCCATTGTCTGAACTCTTCAAGAAAATCATGTCTCTCATTCATAGGAAGTTGCGCTGCAGTCACAGTATTCACTCAACATCCAAATAAATGCTACAAAGTGAAATGAAGACTTGTGAGGTTAAATATGTACAAACCAGAGGAGAAAACAACTCATGCGGAAGACAGACCCAGTGTAAGGGGAGGGATCCAAGAGCCCTTGCTACATCCTGGATCCTGTCTATAAGAAGACAGATGCCACCCTATTCTTACCCAGGCTGGTAAGGATGGTGTCGATATGCCTGACAAAAAACAAATATCAGTTTAGTTAGATAAGCAACATTTAGAGATTTTAGAACATTTGTCATCTTGTTCCACAATTCCGGTCCAAGTCTGCAGTAAGCTTTTTCTGCAAAGGCTAAAGTATAGCTGGGCTTATTAAAGTAGAATACTTTCATGAATTCTTAGTTCATAGGTAGTGTTAAACATCACTGGTAGGTTTTTATGAGGAAGGAAAGAATTTTCATTTATAAACTTAAAGGTGAGGTCGGCTAGCTCTGTGGTTTCCTCAGGGTCAGTGTGTTGTGAGGTAGAAGGCACTGTTTCCTCTCCTATTAATACATGCACTGGCATCTCAGTATCCCAACTCTTCTCCTATAAAAAGGCAACTCATACCAGTATCTTATAGTATCAGTTGCTATCTGTGACTTATTTAAATTTCCTTCTTCGGTTCCTTTATGAATCTGATGCATAGAACCCTCCTTATTGTGCTCACAATTATTGTACTTAAGTTCAACAGGAATATCACTAGGGCCGTTTTCAAGGTTATTTTGTCCCTATGTACACTAATTTCTTCTTTACTTATCTTTTCTATGTGGCTTACCCTGTGTATTAGAAAGAAACTGAGAGGGTGATGTTCAGTCAGCCTTTCTCTTCTCTATGTTGCTCTCCCTTTGTAGAGGACTTATATTCAGTGTTATTACCATATATATATATATATATATATATATATATATATATATATATATATCACTGTTTTTCTCTCTAACAACCCTAATGAAATCTTACACACTGTTACATTTCGTCCCCACAACACCACACACAAATATTGCTTAGAATCCTCTACTTCTTTTTTTGCCTGTTACAGCTTGACAAAATGTTTAGAATTTAAATCTAGTGGTACATTTTCCATACTTTTTAATTTCACTTCCTTACAATGCAATCTTTCAGTGTGTGCACCATTCTCTTCAATTGTACTAGTCAGTTCAACTCCATGCTTTGCAACACTTTAGCATGCAAGCCCCTTTATTCTACTGACTGTTAAAGAAATATATCAGAATACACCTGTAAGTGGTGAAGGCTCTTCCTCTCTTTGTATTCCTAGCCACATTTCTGTACATTTATGGCTTTCTAACCACGTCTTGATCTTTGTTTGATTCACACATGTAAATGAATATGTGGTGATTGCTCCCCTTTTTGTCTTGATTAGACAGAGATATAGCTGTAGGCTTATTCACTTGCTGATTTCCCTCACCACACTGACTGGAGATTTTCAAAAGAAATGCCCTTTTGCCCATTACCTCAACATCTGTTTAAAGTGAGGAAAAATCTTTCTATCAACATGCCACGTGTTAAATTGGGAATGACAACAAAAGGATGAGCCATCTTTCCAAATCATATTTCTGAATAATAGGATATTGGGTCATATCACCACAATTCATATCACCTCTACTGCTTTGCTAGAAACAATTTTTCTTCTTGCATACATTTTGGTATTTTGTGTGTTACCATTCTAGCAAAGTCCTAGCAATTCTTTGCCACCAATTAAGGTATTAAACTTAACTTGGTAGTTACACAGTGGCATGATACAGTTTCAACTACTTTAAAAGACAAATCTCATTCCAGTGACATAACTTCTTTAGTAGCATACCTTTCATAGCTTATGCCTTTCACATATTTAACAATGTTACTGCCACTAGTATATAATCTAGTATGTGATACCTTTTCCACATTTAGAGTCCACCTACAACTGTTACTTTTTATTTCTCAGCATATGAAACAAGTTTTAGTACAGGTATATTCTACTCAGAACTGTACCTGGTTTAATGGAATAATTGCTTTCTAACACTTCAAAACACACCCGTTTTTTTCTTAAAAGGGTATGCAAAGACCTTTTGAATTTGTCTATTAACATTTGTATTTGTCTATACTTGTAAGGTTATTTACATTCAGTGATGGTATGCATGGGTAGATAAGCCATTATGAGAGAAAGCTATTACTCCTACCTAGTATATATGACAGCTCCTTTGAATGTGTACTTCCAACTTTTAGCTTGCAGGCATACACTAATGTTTGGCAGACTGTTCTTTTACGCAGTTGCTTCTTCTCATCTCCATTAGAACCTATGTCACATTTTCAGAATTTTTGCGCCAATGAAAACAAAGAACACTTAAGAGTTTCTGAACCCCATTCCATTTTGTCTTACAAAAAGTACACAAAACTATGTACATTTTCAAAAAGTGGAGTTTACCTCTGTGGACAGAAGCAGTCATCCAAAATCGACAGCTGCACCCACAAGCAATACCTATTCTAAAATCATGATTACACATGGGTAAAAGTGCATGTTTTAGCCTGTGTTCCCACGTACGCTAACTGCTAGCTGTTCTTTGCTTCTCTCTCTCCACCTCCCCGATGTGAAAAACAGCTTCTATACTTTCAGGAAATATTAATTTTATCTATAAGAAAAATTGTACTGGCTACCTATAAATCAATAAATAAACTATGCACTGTTATATTACAACTACTTATATAATTTATTAACTTCTTACAGTTTCAAACTTCATCTATTTTTCACTGAACTGCTTACCAATGTACCTTTAAACAGTCATTAAAATGTACCTTCTACATTTGTCTCAGCACAAAGTGTTTACATGTCTCACAATTAATTACTAGCACCTGCAGACAGCTTGTTCCAAGTAAAAGCAGTTTGTAATGAGAAAAAAAAATCAGCTTGTAACTTTACAGACAAATAAAAGAATCTTTCTAAATTTCATTCAGAACACTGTTCAGACTTTAATTGCTTGCACTTGTAGATTTCTTCTCTCCCACTGAAAGCATTTGATAAAAGAAAAAAAAAAGAGCTAATGACTTTGCAAACACAAGAAAACTACACTTTCCATGCCTTTCATCATTTTGTCGTACTTTTCAAACCCATTTGATTAAAAACAAAATGTTGATAGCCTAAACCGGAGCATCAGTCTAGACATCCATATCTGCAAAAAATCAGTCAGGGGAGACCGCTATTTCAACTCTACATACAATGTGGTCAATACACCTCCCATCCCCCTCCCCAGTAGCCCAAGATCACATTATACCAATTTCAACTTTCTTCTTTCCAGCCTTTCCAATAGACCACAACCAAGAAAAAGTACATTCTTGCTTTAATATCCCTATTACGTACTGCATTCATTGACAAGACCTCCACAACTCACTTTTAATACAGACTTGACTGCACCCTATACAGAACTGCTCTACAACACAACTCTTCCAGGTCTAAAGCTTTACTAGGACCATTCTCCAAGGGCTCTTGGATTCTTAAATTCCTTCCTACTCCCTAGGTACTTCTAAGCTGTGGCAATCTATACAGTTTATGCTATTGCAACAATGATCTAAATGTTGAATATACTTCATTTGGGTAAGTAAACTTACCATAACAGTAGATGCTCTAACAGACCACTGCTGCAGTAGCTGTCCCTTACCTCCACCCAATGTTCTTTACTAGATCTATTGGCAGGGTGTGGCTGTACATTCTCCCTTGTATATACCAGTACATGTGTATTTATGTTCTGTTTTTCTTTTCTTTGAATTTTCCTATCAGGGTTCTAGCTTCTTTTATTGAGGCAAGAAAGCTCTGAAGCTTTTGGTGTCCTAACTGCTGCTTTTATGTGGCTCTCCTCAAACCTTTCAGCAGTTAGCGTGTGTGGAAGGTGCCCTCAAGCTTTGAAAGCAGTCGGCAGGTCATATCCTTGTCAAAATATAAACCATATTGCTTTTACTGCTGCAAAAGTAATTTAATAGAACATTTACTCTTAAGGTAAGTTTACTTACACAACTGTACTTTCTCTCTGATAACAACTGCTGCCTTTCAAGTAGCTAGATGGATGCAGACATTCCCAAGAAATTAATCTGATTCACAGACTAGAACACCTAGCAAAAACTGACTAAATGTTCTGTATTTTGTTTTTATTTTCAGTAAACTTTACCTTTTTTACCAGCTAACACCGGACTCTTGAATTCTACATTTGTAAGTCAATATTTAAATATCCAATACACTTCTCTTGATAGTTTATATGAAATATGACATTTCAAGAAAAAAACTTGTAACTTTTTTCTTGAATTTTATCCTGTTCAATAAATTTAAAGAAAACAGGTCAGATAATATAAATATGGTGCACTTTCTTCTTAATCACCATACAAATTCTCAAAGGAGACAAAAGCAAGTACAAATGCTTGTGCAAGATGATGGAAATAGTTACTGAGTTTTCTTTTTAGTGTAAAGTATGTAAACTCATGCTGCAAATCAATAACGTGATGAAGAATGTTTAAAAAATTTGACAAACATAAAAGAGTAAGATTTAAATGGCATTATTTTCCGTATCAACCATTAACATTAGATTCAGAGACAAAACTCTGAAAATGTACTTGACTCACCTTATTTTTTTCATCCAGAATTATTTCTAATAAAACATCAGTATGTCCTTTTTCTATACATTTCTGGCTTGCTAAATGGAACTGAACAAAATCTTCTTCTTTGAAGTCTACTTCAGGTAATCCTTGCTGTTGGAAATAAATGAATGAACAATATTAAAAATGAACAGCAAACAGCATTCAAAAATGTCACAACTGCTGCACAAACAGCATGCTCCAACTATTTATTCAGCAAACTAACAAAGACTATTTTTCAAGGATGATCTGTATTTTGTTTAAAACAAGGTGTAATAATGGCAATAAGTTTTAGCTCTCACACATAATTTAAAGTGCAGCATGCTAAATGGCTATCTAATTCCTGATGGCTTAACAATTAAATGAGGTTTCAACAATTTCACTGATATCTGAAACAGAAAGGTCTGCATGTAAAAATCTCTGTCAACTTGCACACCTGTGAAAGTGGAGTACTGAAGCACAAACAAACGCTCGTCAAGAGGACAAAAATCAACTTAAAAATATAACTAATACACCACTATCAATGTTTATTTGGTTCATGTAGCCTTTTTCTTTTCTGTATGCAGTCTGCTGCTACCCATTCAACACCATAGCCCCAAAGGATGGTAAAGACCACTCTGAAATAATTACAATGAGAATGTAAAAACAACAAATGAGATTGGTTATATGTATTGCTTTCCTTTGACTTTAGCATGTTTTTTGCTAAAGCTATGAAGATGACAAATTACAAAATGGAATACTCTAGACATCAAAATTATGCAAATACCAAATGTAGCGCTAAAAAAAGAAAGAAAAAAAGAAAACTATGGGATAGCCAACTAAGTAAGGCTAGCAAAAGAAAATAATAAATAACACTAGATCTAGTTTTGTGGGGGAGTGTGGCTATTTATAATGCATTTTGGAACTACATAATTATACTGATAGGAACGACAACTGTAATCCACAAGTGTATTCTTGTATCCAAACACACACAAACAAACAGGAATCTGCATTAAGGAAAGCAATTTCCTCACACACTAGTCACAAGTAGCCCTCATTTATTAGTGACAACTCACTCCAGTCTACTATACAGCATGGTTTCTCACCCAATCGCAGCACCTTTACCACCCTCCTTAGTTTCATAACCACTGTTAACAGAAACAATGGAAATTTTCCTTGACTTGCCCAAAGTCTTTGATAGGCATCACAACAAACTTTGCTACATACACTGTTCTTTTAGGAATTTATGAATTTTCTCTATCCTGGTTAAACAGCTGCATCTGAAATAGACAGCAAGGATCAAAATTCCCAAAATGACATCTCTTCCTTCTTCTCTGTCACTGTTGGAATCTCTCAATTCTAGGCCCACTGCTTTTCAATGTATTCATTAACGACCTATACCTATCATGTAAACAAATCACTATCATCAAATATGCAGATGCCGCAACACTTATCTGCTATGCAAAAAAAAGCTAGTAAACCAACTGCTTACACAGGAATCTTTTTACCACCTTGAGCTTTGGCTGACTGACTCACAGTTACACCAGGTTCCCAAATAACAAAAAAAGTACAGTTTTGTACCTACCATAAATGTAGATGTCCGATAGGTATGCAACTGCAGTCCTAACATATGGGTTGTCCTGCCTCAGGCAGCCCTTCGGTCGGCCGGATTCCAAAGTCTGGGTCCGGCGTCGGCTGAAGTCGCCCTTTCCCCGACGTCAGAGCGCCTGGGGTAAAAAAGCGTCAGCCGACGCCATCTTCTTCAGTGTTTCTTGCCCCAGATGCCAGGTGCCCTCTAAGGAAGGCTATATTTTGAAAATAGAGAAAAAATTCCAGACAAGTACAACAACATAAAAACAAATACACCACAAAAGATTACCCCAGGTAGCTAAAATGAGGGGTAGAAACCCAAAAGAATACCACAGAGGGGTAGGTGGGAGGGAAAACCTGACTGCAGTTGCATACCTATCGGACATCTACATTTATGGTAGGTACAAAACTGTACTATGTCCTTCAAGGATGCAACTGCAGTCCTGACATATGGGTTGAATACCATAGCCAACCTGGGGGTGGTAGGCACTAAGACAAAGATGGTGCAGCTAAAATGCCCTGCAGGACTGCAGAAGCAAACCCTGCTCTGGATCTGGAATATAAAGGCAGGTTGTAATGTTTGGAAAATGTATGCATGGAGCTCCATGTAGCAGCTTCTAAAATGTCCTTTGTTGCCACTCCTCTTAAAAAGGCTGTGGAGGTGGCTGTAGCTCTGGTGGAATGTGGCCTGATGTCAGCTGGCACAGTTTTTCCATGAAAAGAGTAGCAGAATCGAATACAATTTCCAATCCATTTAGAAATTGTCTGTTTGGAAATTGCTTTTCCCTGCAATCCAGCAGCGCAAGCTACAAAAAGCTGGTCAGATTTTCTGAAAGCCTTTGTTCTGTCCAAGTAGTAGCGCAACTGTTTGTGTATGTCCAAGGTGTGCAGAAGTCTCTCTCCTTTATTTTGAGGATTGGGAAAGTAGGTAGGCAGGTGAATAGCTTGATTCAGGGACACCCTGGATACCACCTTTGGCATAAATGACGGATTGGTTCTCAAAGAACTCTGTCCTGATGAAAAATGAGAAATGGTTGTATTGCCATAAGGGCCTGTAGCTCAGAGACTCTTCTTGCTGAGGTTACTGCCAGAAGGAAAGCTGTCTTCCAAGACAGAAATTTCAACTATGAAGATGCTGCTGGTTCAAAGGGAGGAAGAGTTAATTTTTCCAGCATGAAGTTGAGGTCCCATGCAGGCACTGGTAGTTTCCTTGGAGGGTTGTTGTTCTTTATACCTCTTAGAAACTGTCTTAGCAATGGGTGAGAAAATACAGGCGGATCAGTGTTATATTTGGCAGATATTGCTGAAGCATGTATTTTTATGGAAGAATATGAAAGGCCATTGTGGAGCATTTCAGCCAAATATTCTAGGATCTGTGGAATGCTCATCACTGATGGGTCTTGACCCTTTTTGCTGTTCCAGATAAGAAATCTCTTCCATTTTGCTGAGTATGTTTTTCTAGTGGAAGGTCTGCTCGCCTCCAGGATGATATCTTTTACCCCTTTGGAAAGTGTATCCTGAGGAATAGTCATGGAATCTTCCAAGCTGTCAGCTTCAATGTTTTCAAGCTGGGGTGTAGTGTCCTGTAACTGTGCTGTGTCAGAAGAAGTGGCCATTGAGGAAGGAGCCACGGATGTGTGTGTGTCAAGCTCCGTAGCAGTGGGTACCAGTGTTGTCTTGGCCAGTCTGGAGCTATCAGTATGACTTTCAGCTGCCCTGTCTTGATCTTTAGTAACACCTTGGTCATCAAAGGAAGAGGTGGGAAGGCATATAGTGTTAGAGAGTTCCAACTGAAGGAGAGAGCGTCCACCTTCCATGCTTGAGGATGGTATGTCCTTGTGCAAAACTTTTTCAGATGGTGATTGAGGTGGGAGGCAAAAAGATCTATGTCCGGCCTTCCCCATGCTTGAGTTATTTGTAAGAAAATGTCTGGATGCAACATCCATTCGTGTGGATCCATGATGTTTCTGCTTAGGCTGTCCGCCAGAACATTGTCCTTCCCTGGTACAAACTGGGATTGTAGCTCTATTTTCAATTGTAGGGGAAATATCCCAGAGATTCATTGCCAGTCTGCGAAGAGGGTAGGAATGGGTACCTCCTTGCTTGTTTATGTACCACATAACTGTGGTATTGTCTGTCTTTATTAGTAGATGGCCCTGATGCATGAACTTTTCGAAGGCCTTGATTGCATGTATCACTGCCAGCATTTCTTTTTGGTTGATGTGCAGGTGCTTTTCTTTTTGTGTCCATTGTCCTTGAATGCATCTGCCCTCCATGTGCGCCCCCCATCCATGGTCTGAGGCATCTGTTGTTATGGTTTGACTTGTATGAGGCTTGCTGAAAGGCAGACCTTTGTTTATCTGGCTTGCTTGGGCCCACCACAGAAATTCCTTTTGAAGGCATGGAATGAGTGGGATCAATGCTTCCAGGCTGTGGCTGTGTTGAGACCATAGACTTTTTAGATAACATTGTAGTTTCCTCATATGCAGCCTTGCGTGTGGAATCAGAAGAATGCAAGATGCCATAAAACCCAGGGCCTGCAGGATTTTCCTTGCAGTCATCTGGGTGTGTGTTGCTAATTTTCTGAAATATTCTGGTAATTGTTTTTGTTTTTCTTTTGTCAGAAACGCCATCTGGGTGTTTGTGTCCAGTGTGGCACCCAGGAAAGGTATTTGTTGGGATGGTATGAGACTTGCTTTCTGAATATTGACTGTGTATCCCAAGGCCTGCAGTAGGTGAATGACATAGTCCAAGTTTTTTAACAAGGCTTGTTGGCTGTCTGCTTGCATAAGGCAGTCGTCCAGGTAAGGGTATATTTGTATCCCCTGAAGTCTGCAATGTGCAATTACTGATGCCAGGCATTTCGTGAAAACTCTGGGCGCAGTAGATAAGCCAAAGGGCAATGCTGAGAATTGATAATGCTCTGAGCCTGCAAGAAATCTGAGGTATCTTCTGCAACTTTGTCTGATTGGGACATGCAGGTATGCCTCCTTGAGGTCCAGAGTTACCAGCCAAGACCCCTTACCCAGCATGGGAAGGAGTTGCTGTAAAGTCAGCATTTTGAATTTTGGCACAATAAGGTAAGTATTCAGTGCGGACAAGTCCAGAATGGGTCTCCATTGGTTTTCTTTTCTTGGAACAAGGAACAGTCTTGAATAAAATCCTTGGCCTTGTTCTGCAGAAGGAAACTTTTCTATTGCTCTTATTTGAGAATAAAGATAATTTTCCGCCCAAAGGTGCTTCTAATTGAGCCCTGGATGGCGGAGTCAAAGTCAAGTCATTGAGATTGTCCCTGCGGAGCAGTGGAAGGTCCTGCCCCACCTCTCTGGTTCGGAGGCTGCCACTGACATCCTCTGTAGGAGCCTCGAGTTTGCCCTCTACCTCTGCCACGTCTGTTTTTGCCTCTTTGAAATTTGTCTGTGTCTGGAAAGGACCGATGCTTAGAAGGCCAATTCCTGATGAATCTTGGAGGCTGTACCTGGAGGAAATCTTTGACTGTTTGCACTGATTTTGCCTTTTCCTCTATTTTCTTTAAAACCTCTTGTGCAGTAGCACCAAATAGCTTATGTTTCTCTAGTGCGTCCAAAAGCTTAATTTTCACATGGTCTGGCAATGTTTGTTCCTTTAACCAAGCATGTCTGCGTATGACCGCACCTGTCATTGCTGCTCTACATGAAGCTTCCAATGCATCATATCCACACTGAAGGAAATGGTTGCTAACCTGCTAAGTATTATAAACCAATTCCTGTAACCCCTTTCTATCTAATGGTTCAGGG
The DNA here is from genome assembly GCF_019279795.1 of Protopterus annectens. Lineage (NCBI taxonomy): Eukaryota > Metazoa > Chordata > Ceratodontiformes > Protopteridae > Protopterus > Protopterus annectens. The sequence goes on from NC_056744.1 coordinate 872,075,497, forward strand.
GAAGCCAATTTCTTTTGCAAGTCATCCAACATGTATTCCTGATACTGAATCATATGAAATTGACAATGTAATGCTCGCATAGAAAGGGTGGAAGATGTATATACTTTCTTGCTCCACCTTTCTAAAGCCCTAGAATCTCTTTCCGAAGGAAGTGGATTCTTAGCAGTAGTGGAGGAAACCCCTTTAGGCCCCTGAGAAATAGTTTCAGGGTCAGCAGTATGGCCCTTGTACAGAAATTGATGTGTGTCTGGGACCCTGTAGTACCTGTCTGGCTTGACAGCAGCAGGGGGGGGGAGGGAGTCAGGGGAAACACTAGATTCTAAGTACACATCATCTAAAACATTTAAAACTGGAGGAATAGCTAAGGGTCTATGCTGAGGTAGCTTTAAAAATTCCCTTAAACTTTTCCTAGAATCTGAGTATTCTTGGCCTTGCCATTTGAAGTGTTCCCTCATGGAATGAAGCGTTTCCCCAAAGGAAAACTCCTCAGGAGGAGAAGCAGAGGGAATGGATTCCTCCGCATCAGAATCCTCGTAGGCCGGGAAGGCCTCCTCCTGGTAGTCTGAATGTGCAGAATCACCTGAGGCCTCATCGAAGGACTGGGGATCTACCTGCTCAACCCTAGGCCTCTTGACAGAAGGCGGCTGAGAGCCTCTATCTGGATGTGGCTGAGAACCCCTAATTAAAGAAATAAGGTCCTCAGCTAGACTTAAAATTTGAGAACCAGAAGTGGATCCCAGAGAAACAGATCTTGGAAGGAGAGACTTAGCCTGTTTGGCAGCCTTAGCACGTGTGTAGGCCTTAATGGACATAGACACTGGAGGCCTGGCAGCCCCGCGTGCTGGAGTAGTCTTATCCACAGAAATGGTGTTAGAAATATCCTGGGCTAAGGTCTCAGAGGGGAGAACAGAAACCGGCACCGAGCTGGCCTCCGGTACGGAAGTAACCGGTGGGGCGGTGTCGTCGGTCTGTAGCGGTTGTGAAACCGGCTCAGAAGAGACCGAGACACTCGCGGTAGGCCTAAGCGTGGTGTCGGCCAAGACCGCGGGTGTCGGTCCTTATCCTTCCGTTTTTTAGGTAAATGTGCTGTCGGAAGCTCCAACGGCATGATATAACAGAAATCTTCCCCAAAATAATCCTGTGCAAACTCTGTCCGACGCCTAAGAGTGCGTTTATTGAAAGAAGCACAAGCTGTACAGGCCGAGACGTTGTGTTCTGGGCCTAGGCAGGGTAAGCAGTAAGAGTGGAAATCCTTATGAGGTATTTGTTTCCCACAAGTTAAACAATTATTAACTTTTACAGTTTTATCTGACATCGGCTGAGGCAAGAAAAGGTCCCCAACACTTTTTTGAAGACTTCAGTAGCTGAAAACACAGGAGCTGGTTGACCGGCACTTGCGAACTGCTTCTGCTTCGGGTGCCGCGCGGCAAGAAAGACTGAAGAAGATGGTGTTGGCTGACGCTTTTATACCCCAGGCGCTCTGACGTCGGGGAAAGGGCGACTTCAGCCGACGCCGGACCCAGACTTTGGAATCCGGCCGACCGAAGGGCTGCCTGAGGCAGGACAACCCATATGTCAGGACTGCAGTTGCATCCTTGAAGGACATCTGGGCATATTTACCCCAAGCCAATTATCTGACCACAAAAACTAATACCCAGTAATTCCCTCTAAAAACAGTAAAACAGAACTCATCAGTCACACCAAATTCTGGATGTCACTACTGATGACAACTTCAAATCTGACAACCACAAAAAAGGTAAAGACAACCCACCAAAAACTGGGGCATCTCTACAGAGTCAAACCTTAACTCACAGTTAATGTCAACAAAAATATTGCCTCATCTTTACTCATCCAAACACTCCTGTATGCAACTTTTACACTGATCAATCTACAAACCACTCAAGTCACCCTATTAGAGCAATGCTACAATAAAGTAGCCAAATTTGCTTCTAATCACCACTACAGATCGAAGCAGTGCCTTGCCTTTAACCAACTTCAGTGGCTTGAACTACCCAACCTAATCACTATCCATAAACTCATTTATAAACCAAAGAATTGCACTAGTCTTAAAATACTGTACCTCTCTTCTCCTGGCAGTCTACAATGCTCTGCTGATAAAATGTTAGTGACCACAACCAAATCAAACACTACAGGTGGCTCCTCATATTCCTCCAATGTAATAGAAATACAACCTTTTAAACTTCATCTAAAGATCCACTTAAGAGATACATATCTATGCTTTTGCACCTGTTCTTGTTAAACAACTAATCTGGCCTAACTTTTAACTGACACCTATAACTACAATCTGCCCAGCCTGACACTTAAGTCTCTTCATTATTCTGTTTTCTCCTCCCCTCTTTCAGGGATGTAGCTAGACTTTGTTTCAAATTGCACTCTAAGGTCTTGCACTGCTATCCCCTATCAATGGTAGACCGGGGTACCTAAGTTGAAATGGCACCTTAGGTGAAGGTCTCCAAGACTTCCCTCACTGCTGTCACTATCCCCACAACCCCCTCCCCAGTGCCTCCACACCCTACTCCTCACCTTGTGGCTTCTTCACATTATCCAGATTACTTTTTTTTTTTCATATTTTGTTTTGTTCTTCAGCTTTTCTTGCATTACTTCAACACACCATAACTGAAAGAAATTCACTCTTCCTCTTCAACGTTGCTTTTTCCTGCACCCCTGTGACACACTAACGGGCCAGGAGTGCACTGCAATAATTGCAGAATAAATAATCAAATTATCCTGGGGGATTATAGATGTTGTGAGGTGCACTTCAGAGCTATTTTCCAACCTTGTAATTTAGTGATGGCATAAGCAGAAAATTAAATGTTAATCTTCAACTTTGCTTGTTTTCCTGTATTCTTTCAACACACACAGACTGTGGGTGCACTGTAACAACTGTGGAATAACTAATCAAATTAAGCCAGGTTCTGGGGGCTGCTAGAAGCTATAAAGTTGCAGACCATCTGAGGTGCATTTTAGAGCTTTTTGCCAACCTTCTGATCCATTTCTGGCCTGAACAAAAATACGAGCAAGAAAGAAATTCAGTCTTTACTTTCTTCTTTCAAAGAAGATTTGTGTCTGTCAAAATAGCAGTTCACAATATAATGCTTGGGAAGATGCATGCATCACATCTATCAACAGTGCCTGCCTCTCTATTCCCCTTCCAAAAAAAGTATTTTCTGTGTATCCCTCTGGTGTTAGACTAGGATGAAGGCACAAACTGGCACAGACATATATTTCTAGTGGCTGCTGTTAAACGTATATATGCAGCATGCCTCATCTCTACCCCCAAAACACAACCACATTTTGTGTACCACTCTAATCTCAGACTGCAGCAAAGCTGAAAAAAAAAACAACAGAAAGTACAGTTGTGTAAAAATCTTACCATAACAGTAGATGTCCTTCTCTTCATTGTTGCAATTTTCATTACACTATGGATCCCCTGTCAAGAGCGGCCCAACATCTGGCCAGTATACCAAAGCCTTTCTGTTGATTTAAGGTATGTTGTATGTCACATGTATGCTACCTGTGTAGCATAGCACATAAAGGTGATGTCATGACGTACCATCCTCAGAACTGAGAGCCCCAGTATGAACGTCAGTCCAAGGAAAAGAAATGTATTCAGTATAACCAGAAGAGAAATGGACCAGAGGGTGGAGGGAGGGAATGTATACTGCAACAGTGAAGAGAAGAACATCTACAGTTATGGTAAGATTTTACACAACTGTACTATGTCCTTTAATTTCACTATTGTAGTATTCATTACAATAGGGAGAGTGCCAAAGCTCAGGAAGAAGAGAGGAAGGAAGAAGGACCAGCAGAGCTCTCTAGAAAGCCATGAAGGAAGGCCTTAGGAATACCAGCTCTAGAAATTCCATCCAACTTGTAGTGCTTGGTAAATGTATGTACAGAAGTCCAGGTATCTGCCTCAAGAATAGAGCTAGTATCCAAACCCTTGAAAAAAGCACCAGAAAAAGCCACAGTTCTAGTACAATGAGCCTTAACAGAAGAAGGAAGGCTCTTACCATGAAAGGAGTAACAAAAGGAAATGGCTTAAATCCAAGAAGAAATATTTTGCTTGGACACAGGACCTAGGATGAAAGGAAACAAATAGCTGATCAGATTTATTAACAGTCTTAGTTTTAACCAAATAAAATCTGAAAACATTCAACTTGTGCAGCACCTTCTCACTGGCAGACTGGGGAGAAGGTAAAAAAATGGGCAAATGGATAGACTGATCATTCACCAACTTGGGCATTAAAAGAAAGATTAGTATGCAAGGACACCCTGCCCTTATGAAACACACAAAAGAAAGGAGGACAAGCCATAAGGGCTTGAAGCTCAGACACCCGTCTGGCAGAAGAGTAATGGCTAACAAAAGTACAGTCTTCCAAGAGCAATGTTGCAAGGAAGCTGAAGCTGCAGTTTCAAAAGGAGCGTGAGTCAATTTTTCCAAAACAAAATTAAGATCCCAGAGAGGTTGAACGGCTTCCTGGGAGGACTAATATGAAGGATGCTTTTAAGGAATTGCTTAGCTTCAAATCTAGAAGCTAAAGAAGACATAAAGGCAGACAAGCAGAGATAGCTGATAAGTGGGCCTTAACAGAAGAATAAGCCAACCCAGCATTGAGCAATCCATACACAAGGCAGAACCCGAAGGATCAGCCATAGAAAGTGAATCCAGGTTACGAGAAATACACCAAATAGAACATCTCTTCCATTTGTATAAGTAGTATTTCCTAGTATTGGGTTTCCTGGCCTCCTGCATGATCCTAAGTACGTCCACAGAAAAAAAGGTGTCTTTGGAATCAAAGTCCTACCACCCAAAGTGACAGCTGAAGAGTGGACAGGTGGGGATGGATGAGAGATTCGTTGTCCTGTGTGAGTAGATCCACCCTGTGAGACAAATTATGATAATTGCCCTTGTCTAAATGCAGAAGAAGACGGAACCAATGGCGTCGCGGCCAAATGGAAGTCACCAACAAGATTTTGGGAGCATCTTGTTGAATTCTGAACAGGACTTTTGGAATGAGGAGAAGGGGAGGGAAAACATAAAGAAAACATCCCCATCCATGAAAAAGATAGGGCGTCCACCTTCCAAACCAGAGGACCTGGGACTCTGGCACAAAAAACAGAAGTTGTCTGTTCAGAGGGAAGGCAAAAAAGATCTTTTTGAGGAGTACTCCAACTGGTGGACAATGTTCAAAAACACATCCCTGTATAGCATCTATTCGTGCCACCATATTCTGACCTGAGGGACTGTAAACTGCCTGAAGAGTCACTTGATACTGGATACCAAGATCCCACACTAGGAGTGCCAACTGGCAAAGAAGATAACATCTGGTTTGGACCCCCCCCCATCTGTTTACATATCACATCACTGTGGTATTCTGTAAATACCTTGAGAGGTCCTGGGGAGAAAAGAGGATGAAAATCCTGAAGCACCAGCAGAAGGAGTTCTCATCTCTTTGACAATGATGTGCTTTTTTCTGTTGAAGAGGCGACCACACCCCCTGCACTTTTAGGGAGCCAAAAGCAGATCCCCATCCCACATCTGAAGCGTCTGTGAACAGCTCCTGACCGGGAAGAGGGGGATGAAAAGGGAGCCCTGGATTTAGAGACAACTGCTGGATCCACCAGTGAGGTTCCTATTTGAGACAATGTAGAAGAGGAACTACAAACTCTAAGGGATGTGCATGTTGAAACCAAACTGATATCAGAAAACACTGAAACTTTCTCATGCGGAGTTTGGTCAGAGGGAGCATAGGGATGGTGGATGCCATGAACCCCAGAGCTCTCAAAAATTCCCTGCCTGTTATACAGGCCAGAAAAAGAAGAGTTTGAAAGAAGGAAATGAGTGTTAAGGCCTTGGCAGGAAGCAGGGATCTAAGCATTGGCACAGTCTATATCATGCACCCCAGAAAAACATGGTCTGAAAAGGCTTTTTGAAGTTTAATGTGAACCCAGGCTATGCAGAAGAAAAATGGCAAAATGAAAATTTTGCAACAGGATCTCTGGACAGGATGCCTGAAATAGAAGGTCATCCAAGTAAGGAAATAATTGGATCCCCTGAATCCTGCAAAAAGCAGGAGCAAGGCATTTGTTGAATACCCTTGGTGCAATTGAAAGGCCAAAGGGCAAAGTAGATAACTGAAAATGCCAAGAAGTAACAGAGAAATGTAAAAACTTCCTAAAAAGGGGATGAATTGGAATATGGAGATTAACCATCTTTGAGATCCAGAGACACTATATAAGCCTGACAAAGCAGAAGAGGGAACAAAGTCTGTAGGGACAACTTTCAAAAGGAGGGCACCTTCAAAAAAGTGTTTAGATTAACAGAGGTCTAAAACTGGTCTCCAAGTACCCTCTTTCGTGGGCATTAGAAACATCCTGGAGTAGAACCCCCTCCCCCGTTGAGACACAGGCACCACTTGAATAGTACCCCGACTCAAAAGATCCTGAGTCACCTCTGGAAAGAATGACAGCTGTTCCTCAGGAGGCTGAGGCATATCCATAAAAGGGGGAAGGCATATGTAGACCATGAAATACCCTTGATTAATAACGAACAGGACCCAGGAATCCTCAGTTATCTGTAGCCAAAGAGGAAGGAAGTGAGAGAGGCAAAAAGAAAGAGGAAAGTGTCTGAGAATAACAGGATAGTCAGACCGCACCTAGTTTATCTGGAAAAGGAGACTTCTGAGGAATAGAAGTCTGAGTAGCCTTAGCAGGAGGAGCCTGCATGCCACCCTTTTTAACTTTAGGAGGAGGGCGAGATTGCTTGCGAACAAATGCTTACTTATTGGGGTAGTTTTTCTGAAATTTAGGTACAGGAGAAACAAACATGTTTAAGTTCATGTAAAACCTTGCCCTTATCTTGAACAGCCTTAAACATAGCAGCAGCAGCTTCACCAAACAATTATTTACTATCAAGAAGGACATCCATCGACTTAGCCTTAATATCATCAGTCAATGGTTGAAGCTGAAGCCAAGAATACCTCCTACTCATCTCTGACCCACAAGCAGAAGCCTTAGAAGAAGCATCTGCTGCATCATAACTACACTTGATGGAATGACGGGCCACCTGGGATGAAATCCCAAATGGGGAAAGGGCAGAAGTGTTAGAGTCTGGAAGATCAGAAATAATCTGACAGGCCTGGGATAGGAGACACAATAAATACCTGGACATATGGGTCTGATAGTTAACAGCCCTAATAAGCCAAGGTAAAAAAGCTATAAACCTTATTGACTAGCCTTTCCATAATCCTGCTATCTTTATCAGAGGGAAGTAATCTGGGAGAAGGAAACAACTGAGAGAGGTTGCCAAATGTTACAAACACCACTGAAGGGTCAGCAGGAGGACATTTTTCCAAAAATTTACAGCCTTAGAAGCATTGGAAAAATGCATTCAACAAGGTGCCAAAACAGGAGGAATAGCAGAAGGTTTAGGAGAATCCATCTGCAGCAACTCATAACACTTTTTGCATTCCACAGAGGCTGAACAGCAAAAGATTCCGGCCTAGACTTCTTGGCCGCCTTCTTCACTGATGGCTGTCCCTCAGAGTGGAGAGTTCTCTCCATTGTGTCCTTTGCAAGAAGCTTAAGACACCGGTTTTCAAGATAAAGCACCAGAATCTACTACAAAGGGTTTTCAGTACAAAGGTCTGACAGATGGAACAGGATGCATGGTTGTGCGAGGTGCCAAGGTAAAACAGACACTGTTCATTGCCGGTCTTTATGGGGAATTTGTCTCCCACATTGGCATTTATCCTTCTCGACATGAAACCTCACAAGCAACAATAAAAGAAAGAGAAGTAAAAACTCAAATAAATGGGTGCAAAGGAAACAAATGAAAAATTTTTGTGCTTTTCTATTTTAATACATTCAGAACTTCATCAAAAAACAAAGATAAGTGTAAAAGCAGTGAAGACATTTAAAACATCTACCCGAAGTCAGATGATCTTACTGACCAATTACAAACCACAATGCCTCACAACTTCTTAAAGTGGTATCAACTAAAACAACCTAAAACATTTTACAGCTTGAATGAAACATATCTGCAACGTAAAACCTTTACAAATATAACCAGTAAATAAAAAAAAAGAAAAAAAATATATATACACATAAGTGTGTATAAAAATGTATATAAAATCCTACATAGACACCTAAAATCAGAGCCTCTGTGCAAGAATAAAACACTTTAAATTAATGTGTTCATTAAGACCTGGTGGTCTGTCAGCTGCTGGCCTTATCTGCCATTCAGCCTCATGGGATTCAAGGGTGATACAGAACAGATTGTAAGTACAGCCGCTACATATGGATATGATTTGGCGTTTCTGTACAATTTTTCTAAAAAATTTACAGAGGTTGAGAATACTATTAAAAAATATTGGAATATTTTAAGTCTCAACTCAGATGTAAATAAGAAAATAACAGGCTCACCTGCATTTGTCAGGAGAAGAAACAGGAATTTGAAGGAAATCATTGAGGCTGGTAGTGCACCCAAGGATATTAATAATGGTAAGAAGGAAGGTACCTATAGGTTCAGTTTTTGTAATCATTGTAGGTTTATGGCTGACAAACGTGAAATTTACTATGAGACGAGGAATACACCTATAACGGCAAAAGGGCTATTTAACTGTGCTAGTAGGGGTGTTGTTTACTTTGTTACTTGTAAAACATGCCCAAGTTTTTATGTGGGTAAAACAGAAAGGGCTATTAGGAAGCGAGTGTACAAACATAATTATGATATTACTCACAGCAAAGACACAAATGCACTTTTTAGACACAGTAGGGAATGTATTAATAGCAAATACATTTTTTTTGTTTTGGAACAGGTGAAACGAGACCCTGGGGGGTAGGGGGACCTTGGGAAGCCAGATTAGAATATAAGGAATTATACTGGAAATAAAGTTGGATGCAGCAAGGCCCCCAGGGTTAAATGACAATATTAGTATTAATAGTGTTTTAAGGATTCAACCTACAGGATTGTAAATATATATTATGGATTTTTTACTAATTTGTTCATTTAAGGTTATTCAGCTGTTTTACTATAATATGGAATTTTTTAAACACTTGTTAATTTTATTAACGCAAAAAAGTCTTATCCAAGGGTGTTTGAATGTGTAAAACCAAGGTAAACCTTGAATAAATGTCATCACGTTTTAACACTGTTTTTTATATATGTTACATGGTCACTTTAATTAGTTAAAACGGCTGTCCGTTTATGACTGGCTGGTTTAGGTATAAAATGATTAATGGTGCACATGAATTTTGTTCTGATGAGGTCTGACTATGTTTTCAGATGAAACCGCTTAACCTTATATTGTTTTAAGTGATTAATAAATGTGCTTTTATTCAAGCTGGTGCAGCTTTATTTTTGGATTCAAGAAGAATATTGTAATTGCCAACAAAACCTTCTATACTTACTTAGTCCAACACAAAAGAATACATTTTCTAAAACCATCGCAAGACAAAGAGTGCTTGGCAAGTGCATTGTTTTCATCTCTCTTTTCAATAGCCAATGTGTACTCATACATGCGTTTGGAAAGTTTCCTTTTCCTAACAGTCTTTTCTATATAAAATCCGGTGCATGATTGGCAGCTGGCTATGAAAACAACACAGCAGGAGTTACAGTCATATCTGCTTCTGGCTGTAACAGTTTTGTCCACGCATTCAATAAACACACTTGAACAGTCACTTACATATCTGCAACACTTGCACTTTCCACATTTGAAAGTGCCAGGTTTATCTACTGCAATCAATGCAGAATTTGCATCCCCTCCATAAAATCTTTGATGTTTAAAGATTTTTGGGAAATAAAACATTGTTTACTACCAAGGGTAATAACCTCCTCATAATTCCCTTGGATAATTTTCCAGTTGTTTAGTGTAAAGTCTCTAATAACTCCCAAGTCAACTGAAATTGGGAAAGGAAATGCCCCTATGAAACTATTCTGCCAATCAAAAACAGTATTTACAGCTGTATTAGTGCATGGTGAGTCTCAATTCTCATTAATGCATCTGAGTATGGACTTAGCTTTCCCACCTCTAAGCACACCCATCTCATGGATTACAATGTCCAATAACATCAGACAGTAGCCTGTTTAGAAACATGACTTCTGAGTTTTTCAGCATCAGCCAAAAAGACAGTGTTGATGCTTGTCAGCCTGCTCAGCCATATGTACTGACATTTGATCACTGACTTTTTCATGTTGAAAGGATGTAAACTAGTGTTTTGCTAGTAATTGTTGATAAGTGTGTCTTTTCTATATATTTTACTGTCTAGCACAGCAGCACTTTTTTGAGTAGTTAATATCCCTAGCTTTACTACTGATAGTAAACTCCAAAAAATTAGGTCCTCAAAAGGCAAATCAAACTCAGCACTTGTACCCCTCCAAATGAAAATCAAGTCATCAATAAATTTCTTGTAAAACACAATTTTGTCAAAATATTAATGTGTAGTGATGAATTTGTGTTCCCAACTCCCCATCACCAAGTTGGTAAATACTGGGGCTACACGGGCACCGACAGCAACACCATTCTTTTGTCTGCATACCTTTCCTTTAAGCTCGAGAAAATTGTTGTCAAGAACAAGATGAAGTAATTCACAAATGGTGTTGATCCAAGATGCATCTAAAGGGGGTGTACTTTGAAAGGCATTTTCTAGCCATCTCACATTCTTCAATTTGTTTAATGCAGGTGTATAAGAATACCACATCAATGCTTACAACGAAACAATCCTGGTCTAAACTGTTTAAGTCACTTAGAACTTCCAATAAATTCCAGGAGTCTTTAGGGTAAAATAGTGACTTATGTACCACTGGATTCAATATGTGATCAAGAAAGATGGAAATTGGTTCTATTTTGTAAAAATCAGCAGCAACTATAGGTTTGAAAGGTTCGATCTTTGCAACCTCCCAACTTTAGCTCTAACACAGGCATACAAGTCTCTAAATTATGCAAATTCAACATCATGAACAATAGTTTAATTTAATTGACAATGTCCATTTCAAGAGACTTAATCTGCACGTGGTAGTGTGCAACCAATAGTTTTAATCATGACGACCCCTGTTCCATTGAAAAAGCATAACTAAAATCATTGAAATTTTGTTCCCAGGGTTGACACCATTTGGAAATGTATAAATACATAAGCCAAAAGGTACTTGTTCAGTTTAAATACATTCCTGCAAGCAATGGACCTCATTGTAAACTCTTAATTCACAAAGGAAGCCTTTCAGCATTAAAAATGTTACTTTTACAACAATCACGTTTAACCTTCTCTGCTCTGTTAGTGTATGAATTGCCAAACACATTTACTGGCTCCTAAAAGAGTTAAAAACATCACTAATCAAATCGCTGACATCAGTACTTGTACCTGGTACAACACCATCATTCTGTTCTCTTGTCAAATTGTTCACTGCGTTTTGAATCACATGATTCTGCGAACAGTTCTGTTCTGTGTTACAACCAGTGGAAATTTGGTGTGTTGTTGCAAAATTAGAAGTTATGTACCTACCATAACGTTCCATGTTAGTTGTCTTCTCTCGCCTTCTTTCTTGCTGGATGGGTTCGGAGCCGATCCTCGGCTCCGACTCGGCACTTGCTTTAGCTCGAGAACTCCTTTTACCAGCTCGAGGCAACCCTATATCCCATGATGCAAGGCGGAACTACCTCAGATCTCGTTTGGCAGCTAACTGACCCTGCTAAAGACTATCCTAACATAATTAGGAACCATGGTTCCTAAAAGAAGTCCTCATAACAATGTTCCAGAGGAAGCAATCTAATAGGAACTCTCCAAGATCTGTCCAGGCCAGGGGGATGGAGGGAGGGACGCAAGAAAGAAGGCGAGAGAAGACAACTAACATGGAACGTTATGGTAGGTACATAACTTCTAAATGTTAAGTTGTCAATCTCGCCTTCATTCTTGCTGGATGGGACCGCGTCCCTAGCACCTGTATCCCGGGTGGCTCAATGGAACAGACTCTTGAGAACTGTGGAACCAAAACTGGCCCTATCTCTGGAGGCCAAATCCAACTTGTAATGAGACACAAAGGTATGAGGCGTGGCCCAAGTAGCTGCTGCACAAATAGTGTCAATGGGAAGTCTATCCTGAAAGGCTACAGAAGTGGACAGACTCCTGGTCGAATGTGCTTTTGGCTTAGAAGATAGTTGTTTGCCCCTTAGAGAGTACACATAGGAAATGGTGGAAGTCAACCATCTAGATAAGGTCACTTTAGAAACTGGAAGACCTAACCTGTTTTCTGCATAGGAGACAAACAATTGGTCTGATTTTCTTATTTGTTTAGTCCTATGCAAGTAGTACCTGAGCTGACGATGAACATCCAAAAAGTGCAGCTTCTGTTCAGCTCTGTCAGAATAGTTAGGAAAGAAAACTGGTAGATCTATAGATTGGTTAATATTGGTTTGCGATACAACCTTGGGAAGAAAGGAAGGGTTAGTTCTTAGCGAAACCCTATCCTTATGAAAAACCAGATAAGGTGAACGAATACAGAGGGCCTGAATCTCAGAAACTCTTCTTGCAGAAGTAACAGCCAGTAAAAATATAGTTTTCCACGTCAATAACTTTAAAGAACACGTAGCAGACGGTTCGAAAGGAGGTAGAATTAGGGATGCCAACATTAAGTTTAGATCCCATTGCGGAGGAGGATGTTTCACAGGCGGTTTTAGGAGAAAAACTCCTCTTAAAAAGGCCTTGCATAACCTATGAGACATGATGTTATTGTCATGCAAGCCAACATGATACTTGGAAATAGCAGCCAGTTGTACTTTGACTGTAGATGACGAGGATCCTGAATGAAAAACCTCCGCCAGGAAATCCAAAACAGAATGTACAGGAGCGGTAAAGGATCAATATTTCTGGCGTTTGCCCAAATTGAAAACGCCGCCACTTGCTAGCATAAATAGTTCTAGTGGACGACTTTAAAGAAGACACTAAAATGTCTCTGACTGAGTCAGAAATAATTGGTAGCCTGGCTAGGGAAGGAAGTGGAGCAACCAAGCAGTGAGGTTGAGAGAATGAATGGCCCGGTGCTGCTGACCCGACTGGTGGATCAAAAGATCCGGAACTGGGTCCAGATGCCAGGGCTGCACCAGAAGATGACGATGTAGAGACGGAAACCAAATTTGTCGAGGCCAATATGGAGCAATGAGGATCAATTTGGCTCTCAAAACGGTGGCTTTCTGAATGACTTGTGGAATCAATGGAAAGGGAGGAAAAGCATAAAGAAGTCTCCGAGGCCAATCCTGGGTTAGAGAGTCTCTCAAGGGTTGGCCTGGAAGGGGAAATAGTGTGAAGTAATCTGGGCACTTGCTGTTTTGAGGGGTAGCAAAAAGATCGCAACAAGGAGTGCCCCACTTCAGAAAAATCTGATCTACTACAGATTGATTAAGAGACCACTCGTGAGGCATCAGAATAGATCTGCTTAGCCTGTCCGCCAATAGGTTGGACCTGCCGGGGATGTGCGTTGCTATCAGAAACCGCTGAGAAGAGATCGCCCATTGCCAAAGTCTGAGAGCTTCTCGACATAAGGGATAGGACCTGGTTCCGCCCTGTTTGTTGATGTACCAGACCACGGACATGTTGTCCGTCTGTACTGCAATAGTCCCGTAGGAAGAAAGTCGGCGAGGGCTTGCAGCGTTAAAAGCACTGCTCTCATCTCCAGGACATTTATGTGCAGATGGTATTCTATGGGTTGCCACGTCCGTGGACCATCCTGCCCTGATAATGCCCCCCCCACCCGATTAGGGAGGCATCCGTGGTGACTGTGGCAACTGGAGGAGGGGGAACAAAGGGTCGGCCCTGATGAAGAAGAGGGAAGATATCCACCATCGTAGATGAGCCCTGCGACTGTGTTACCAAAATTTCGTGTCTCATAGGCAGATTGTGGTACGACCACTGCGTGAATAACATCCACTGCAGGAGGCATGTGGAAGCGAGCCAGTGGAAGAAGAACAATGGCCGCAGCCATTAGGCCTAGAACTTTCAAGACAAACCTGGCTTTGATCTTGTTGCTTTGTAACAGAAGCTGAACAAATTTCTGGATGTCCAGAATCCTTTGATCTGTTAGCCTGGCTAACATTTTGACGGTATTTAACTCTGCGCCTATAAAAGTGATAGATTGGCAAGGCAGCAGAGAGGATTTTTCGAAATTTACCGAAATTCCCAGTTTCTTGCAAAGGTGTAGGGTGTAGTCTCTGGACCGAAGAAGCTGATGCTTGGTGGTGGCGGAGAGGAGCCAGTCGTCCAAATAAGGAAACACCTGGAATCCTCGACGTCTCAGGTGAGCTGTGACCACTGCCATGCATTTGGTGAACACTCTGGGGGCTGAAGTGAGGCCAAAGGGCAGTGCTCTGAATTGGTAATGACTGGCTCCCAGCCGAAAGCGGAGAAAACTTCTGGAGCGTCTGTGAATCTTTATGTGATAGTACGCATCCTGAAGGTCTATAGAGCACATCCAGTTGTCCTTGCCCAGAAAGGGCAGAATGGATTGCAGCGTGACCATCCGAATCTTGCCTTTTGACAGACTTGTTTAGTCTGCTTAGGTCTAGTATCGGTCTCCAATCTCCCGTCCTTTTGGGGACCAAAAAGAATCTTGAGTAGAAGCCGGATCCTACTTGGTCTGCCGGCACTGTCTGGATGGCTCTTTTTTCCAGGAGTTTTGAAACTTCCTGTCTTGCCAAATCCCTTTGACCGGGTGAGATGTCTGGAAGGGATTGTAGAGGCAGGAAACCTTTCGAAGGGGATTTTGTAACCCTCGGATATGATCGACTGTACCCACTTCTCTTGGAATAGGGATTGCCAGGCTACTGGGTACAGTGAGATTCTTCCCCCGACTGCCTCCAAGGGTGGACAGTCGGGCAACACCTCAGGGATGCTGAAAGGGCTTCTCAGGAAGAGACTCCCTGTTGCCCTGGTTGTGAGGACCCCCCCTGCCTCTAGGGCGGCATCTATTATTGTTACCCCCTCTGCCTCTGGGGGTAAACTGACCACGTGTGTCCAGTGTAGCTCCTTGGGCTTTTCGGAACCACATCTTCCCCCCCTTCTGACCCTTGGGATAAGGTCTAGAAGGAGTGGAAAACTGGACTCCAACGGCAGAAAAAGTTTTACCGTCCTGCTCACATCTGGTCAAAGTATCCTTCACCTGAGGTCCGAACAAAGCCGAACTGTCAAAGGGGGTGTTGGTGAAGGACGCCTTAAAGGGGTCCGCAAAATTACACAGCCGCATCCAGGCTTGGCGTCTAAGAGCAACACCTGTGCCTGCGGCCCTGCTCGCTCCATCGGCCGCATAAGATATGAGCCGCATGGAGGAGTTAGATATGGAATTCAGGATAGCAAGCTGTGAGGCAATCTTTTCCTGAGCCCCAGCAGCAGAAGGATCCTGGACTACTTCTCCCAGTTCCTTGAGAATATCCCGTTGAAGCCTGGTGAAGTGACAAAGGTAATTCAGCGAACGCACAGCAAAGGTCGCTGAAAAAAACATCCGCTTTCCATACCTGTCCATGGTCATAGAATCCTTATTAGGAGGATGGACAGGCACTGAAGGATCCGCCAGTTCCTTCTTAGTGGCCGCCGCCACCACCACAGCATCCACAGAGACACCTTTGGACAGGAACTGTTTATCCGAAGGGGCCGTGATGAACTTGGATGGTCTCCTGGGGACAGGTTCCACAGAATCTGGAGCCGCCCACGCCTTCCGAGCCACTACCTGCATGAGTGGGTCGAAAGGCGGAGACACCCAGGAGGTGGAGGGTCGGGATCCAAAAGCCTCCAGGTATACTGACTCATCCTCGGAGGGGTCAATGGAGGGCCAATTCCCCTCTGTTTGAGGAGCTCAAGGATGTCTGAAAAGGAGACATCCTCAGAGGGGACCGTGGGGAACCCTCCGACTCATCTAAGTCGGTATCAGATGTAGTAGACTCAGGGGAGTCTGTGTGTTTCCTCTTACACGTCCTCTTCCGAGGGGGTTCCCCTGCAGGATCAGGAGAAACCTCGGAAGAGGAGGAAATTCCCAGTGGGGAAACCTGGGGCGATGGATCCCTGGGCCTGAGAGCAAGAGGCTGGCAAGAGGCATCTGCAGGCACTGATGAGGGAGGAGCTAGAGGATAGACCATTGACCAGGCTCAGAGGCCAGGACACTCCTCATCACCTCAAAGGCTCCTCTCCCCGGGAGACCGGAACACACCCGCTCTGAAGAAACAGGAATGGTCGGCTCCAAGGAGAGAGAAGGCTCCGAGGCCGATGTCGGCGCCGAGCTTACCAAAGCCGAAGCCCCGAGAGGGAGAGCGGGGTCGGACAAGGGTCCGATGCCACTAGCCCCCTCGGAGCCGACAGTGGAAACCCGACGACCGGATCCCTCCAAGGAAGGTCTCAAGGAGGAGATCGGAGCGAGGCAGCGGAGCCGAAGGATGTATCGGCTCCGGCATCGAAACAGTCGCTGTCCCAAGAAGCTCCGGCTCCGAACTCTGGTGTGGAGTCGGAGGAGGAATCTCAAGAATCGGGGCTATAGCCGAAGTCTGTTGAGACGGGCTATGGAGCATTTGGACCAGTGCCTGAGACTTCAACAGCCTGCTTACCACCCTCTCCAAATCGTGGTCAGACAGCCTGGAAGATCTCGAAAATCGGCTCCGATGGCTCCGCTCCGACAAAGAGGAGACCCGGGCAGTGGATACTCAGTATAGAAGGGGACCGGGATCTCTTACGGGTCGAAGCCATCGGAGCCAAAGTCCCTTGAACCCCAGATGGAGCCAAGGATATCTCGGCTCCGATGCTGGATGAAGTGTCGGCTCCAGCCGGAGCCGACAAGGCCACTGTAGTCAGGGTATCGGAGCCGGCTGGCACCGAACCCACTACTCGAACAGAAGAAGTATCGACTCCAGCCGGAGCCGATATCGGCTCCGACGGAGCCGGAGCCACCGGAGGAGGCTTGGACACTGTAGCCTGAACCTTCGGTGGCTTAAGAGGTTTTCCTGACCCTGACTTAGGAGGAGAACCTTCAGGTTTAAGTAAACCTCGGAGGATTAATTTGTTCCTCCTTTCCTGCAGGACTCTCTGGCTAAAAGCATGACACAACGCACAGGAGTCCTGCAGGTGCAAAGGCCCCAGGCAATAAACACAAGAAGTGTGACCGTCTGTCAGAGACATTTTCTGACAGCACTGGTCACACTTCTTGAAGCCTGAGACCTTGCCTTCTTTTGACATCCTAGAAGGGAGAAACACAAACAGTCCCAACAAACACACCAATTAATCCCTTACACAGACACACAGGAAGGGAATAACTTGGGGAACTAGGCCTGACTAAAAACTTTAAACTGAAACTTTTTATAAAAAGTTTAAAAGGAAGGGAATAGGGTGGGCTGTAACTAAGTACAGGCTAAACTAACACTAAAGGGAAAAAATAAACCCCTAACTAAACTTTTTCTTATTTTACCAAGAAAAACTTACCTCAGCTGGCAAAGGAGACCTCTTTCGCTAAGCGGCAAACGAGATCTGAGGTAGTTCCGCCTTGCATCATGGGATATAGGGTTGCCTCGAGCTGGTAAAAGGAGTTCTCGAGCTAAAGCAAGTGCCGAGTCGGAGCCGAGGATCGGCTCCGAACCCATCCAGCAAGAATGAAGGCGAGATTGACAACTTAACATCTGCCTTTGAAAGCTTCCCAAAAATTGCACACCTCAGAAACAGCCAATGTCAATTTTTGGGTCACAGTAACAAAGTCCTCAGGCACAGAATGAATAGAAAGGTCCCAGTTACAATCTTGAGATAAAATATTTTCCATAGAGCACACCTTTCAGCTGACCAAAACAACCAAAACTCAACCCCCCCCTCCCAAAAACCCCGAAAAACAAACTTCAAAACTCAAAGAAATGGGTGCAAAGGAAACAAATGAAAATTTTTAGCACTTTCATTCTATTTTAATACATTCAGAACGTCATCAAAAAAAACAAAAATACGTGTAAAAGCAGTGAAGACATTTAAAGCATTCACCCCAAGTCAGATGATCTTACTGATCATTCGCAGACCACAATGCTTCACAAGTTCTTAAAGTGGTATCAACTAAAACATTTTACAGCTTGAATGCAACATATCTGCAATGGAAAACTTTTATACAGATGTATAAATCTTCTTCCTAGCCTTTCCATGGTCCTGCTATCTTTATCACTGGGCAGTAATTTGGGAGAAGGAAGCAACTGAGAGAGTTTGTCAGAAGCTACAGGCACCACTGAGGGGTCAGCAGAAGGACACTTGCACAAAAATGTACAGTCCTCAGGCACCCTAAAAAATCTATTAGGTTTCTTGGGGGATGAGTGTCTGGAACCTTAGAAGCATTGGAGAATGCATCCAACAAGGCAGCCAAAACAGGAGGAACAGTAGAAGGTTTAGGAAACTCCAACTCCAGCAACTCATAATACCTTTTATGTTCGGCAGAGGCCAAGAAGCAGAAGATTCTAGTCTAGACTTCTTGGCCTTCTTCACTGATGGCTGACCCTCGGAGCAGGAAGTTCCCCCCATCGTGTCCTTTCCAAGAAGCTTAAGACGTTGGTTTTCAAGATAAAGTGCCAAAGAAGAGAGTCTACTATGAAGGATTTTAGGTACAAAGGCCTGACAGATGGAACAGGACATATGGTTGTGCGAGGCAGTAAGGCAAAAAAAACACTGCTCTTGGTGGTCTTTATGGGGAATCTGTCTCCTACACTGACGTTTTCCCTTCTTGGATGACATGAAACTCCACAAGCAACAATAACAGAAAGACAAGTAAAAAAAGAACCCCAATGGGGCACTTATCTGCAATGGCTTGGTGAACCAGCAACAGAACAGGCATTCAGACCGATGATCAGTAAATGGTGTTCAGACTGGCGGCAAAGAAGTTCTGAGGATGGTACATCCACATGTCACCTTTATGCACTATGCTAAGCAAGGAACATACGTGTGGCATACGGCATACCTTAAAACAACCTAACAGCTTTGGTACACTAGCCGGATGTCAGGCCGCTCTTGGCAGGGAATCTCTAGTGTAATAAATACTGCAACAGTGAAATGGAAGGATCTCACAGTAACATAGTTGAATTTGTTGCTATCAGATATAACAGCAAGCCTCCTTACCCCAGCCCCTCCCCCCAAAATATCCCCCTTATACATGTCTGATGTTTGATTGTGATAAAAAGCAAAAATAATAATCACATTGGTGCATTCCTATTTTCTGCTCCTAAATAGTACAGTGCCTCTAAACAAACTAGTGATCTGTGTGCACATCCAAGTATTGGGAAGAGTCAAAGAAATAATGACTGTACCTTCCACAACTCCTACAAAAGCTATTCGGGTTGACTGCAAGAAAAAAATTAAATTAGTAATGACCATACCATCTCTAGCATCCCAAACTTCACATTACGTCAACACCTTAAAAATCTGAAATAATATTATTTTTTTAAACAGGGATAAGTCACATGTATCCAGAGATGGCCCTTGTTCCCATTAACTACAGCTACTTTACTTACTGTGTAAACCTCGGATTTCAAATGTGATAAAAATAATAATGGTCATAACAACAAAGCATTTCCTCTTATTTTACACAAATGCACACTATGTCAGATTACAGACAGTTTAAACTGAGGAAATGGCAAATTATTTTCATCTACAGAAAGCTCCCACACCCACCTAGCAGTTATAGTCGCTTTCCTATCTCATATTTGCTCCATAAAAACAGTGCCAGATATTAAAGTATTCTAAAAAGTTTACACTAATCACATT
>NC_056744.1:872100266-872125266 GCF_019279795.1 Protopterus annectens
GTAGTTGAGGTATTTAACTCTGCTCCTACAAAAACGGTATGCTGCGATGGCGATAAGGCAGACTTTTCGAAGTTGATTGTAATGCTCAAATGATGGCAGAGTGTCAGAGTGTATTGTGTTGCCTGAGTCAACTGATGCATGGTGGTAGCGGTGAGGAGCCAATCGTCTAGGTATGGAAACACCTGGAATCCTAGACATCTCAGGTGAGCCGTGACCACTGCCATGCATTTGGTGAACACTCTGTAGTGAGACCAAAGGGCAGGGCTCGAAACTGGTAATGACTGGCTCCCAGCCGGAAACGCAGATGATCTCTGGAGCATCTGTTCATCTTTATGTGATAGTACGCGTCCTTGAGATCTATGGAGCACATCCAATCGCCTTTCCCTAGGAAGGGAAGAATGGACTGAAGCGTGACCATTCGGAACTTCTCTTTCTTTAAAAAATGTTTGAGTCTGCTGAGGTCCAAGGGTCCCCTGTTTTCTTTGGTACCAAAAAGAATCTTGAGTAAGTTCCGAATCCAACTTGGTCTGCTGAGACTGGTTGGATGACTTTTTTTGCTAGCAATCTATGGACCTCTATGATTGCTTGTTCCCTGAGATTGGGTGGAACATCTTGGATTCTGTTTACAGGAATGAGAGGGGAAGAGAACGGTATGAAATATCCTCTGGAAATGATGCTTTGCACCCATGTATCTGATGTTATGTTTAGCCAGGCTTCTGGGTACAAAGACAAGCGACCCCCAACTGCCCCCAGAGCCGAACAGTCGGGCCCCCTTTCACGGGCACTGGTAGGGTTGACCGGAGAACTGAGCCCTGTCTCCCTGTTGCTGCAGACCCCCTCTGCCGCAGGGGTGGCGTCTTCTGTTATAACCCCCTCCTCTGCCTCTAGATGGGGTTTCTCCACGTGTGTCCTGAAAGGCTCCCTGTGCTTTTCGGAACCACATTTTCCCTCCCCTAGGGCCCTTGGGGTAGGGCCGAGTAGGGGTAGAAAAACAGACTCCAACGGCAGATAAGGTCTTGCATTCCTGCTCACACCTGGTTAACGTTTCCTTTACTTTGGGCCCAAACAGTGATGAGCCATGGAATGGGGTATTAATAAAGGAAGACTTAAAGGGTTCCACAAAGGAACAGACATGCATCCAGGCTTGTCTTTGAAGAGCGATGCCCGAACTAGCTGCTCTACTCGAACCATCAGCTGCATGGGATACGAGACGCATGGACGAGTTTACCACTGAGTTTAGGGTAGCGAGCTGGGCGTTGACTTTGTCGGCCACCCCTGCAGCTACCGTACCCTGGAGAGTATCTCCTAGCTCTTTCAGGAGATCTCTTTGTAGTCTCGTAAAGTGAGTTAAGTAGTTCAGTGATCGCAGAGAAAAAGTCGCGGAACTAAACATGCGCTTCTCATATCTATCCATGACCCTAGAATCTCTGTTAGGAGGATGGATAGATGTGGCTGTCTCAGACACTTCCTTTTTGGTGGCTGCAGCTACCACCATGGCATCAACAGGCACTCCCTTTGTCAAAAATGGCTTGTCCACTGGGGCAGACATGAATTTATTGGGCTTACAAGGAACAGGTTCCATGGCCTCCAGTGACTCCCACGCCTTACGAGAAATCAGTTCCATGAGCTCGTCGTAAGGCGGAGACACCCAAGAAGTAGAAGGTTGAGACCCAAAAGCCTTCAAGAGCATGGACTCATCTTCAGTAGGGGTCTTGGACTGCCAATCGCCTCTCTGATTAAGGATCTCTAGTATCTCTGCAAGGAGATATCCTCAGAGGGGGATCGAGGGGACCCTTCTGACTCATCTAAGTCAGTGTCGGATGTCAAAGACTCCTGTGGGGAGTCTAAGTGCCTCCTCTTGCGCAGTCTCTTCCTTGGCACCTCCTCAGTGGGGGGATCTGGGGAGGTCTCAGAAGAGCAGGGGACGCCCTGTGGGGGTACTTGAGGCTCGGGGTCTCTAAGCTTAGAGGGACCGGTAGATGAAGAAGCAAACATAGGAGCTTGAGGGGAGAGGGAAGGCTGAACCGATGCTGACGTTGTCTTTGGAGACAAAACTCTCCTCATAGAATCTAAGGCACCATGGCTCCGACGAGGAGTGGATGGACTCGAGAGTACTGTCTGATCCTCCCGCACCGAAACCCTGGGCTCAGAGCCTGAGGTAGGAGCCGAGCTCATCCGAGCCGAAGCCCCAAGAGGAAGAGTCCACACCGACAAATCGGTTTGACTATCCTCCCTGGACCCGATGGGAAAGCGTCGGCTCCTAGAGTCCTCGATCGGCGCCGAGGACATCCGAGTAGATGGAGCCGATAACACTGGTGCGGGTATCGGCTTTAAGGGTTCGACAATCATCGGGTCAGTTTCCTTCAGCTCCGAGAGCCGAGTATGGCTCAGAGGAGGAGTAGACAAATCCAGTTCCATGGTCTTTGGCACCGACGAGCTGGTCGGGGCCGACAACAATTTGGCAAGTCCTGGTGCCTGTAAAAGCTTCTGCACTAGCCGATCCATGTCCAAATCTGAAAGGCTGACTGAGGACTTAGCTGAATACACTGAAGGTGTTGACTGGAGCAGAGGAGAAGAAGGAACTTCAGAGACCGGCTCCAATACTGAGAGCTGGCTCCGAATCAAAGGTACACTCGTCTCCGAGGTCTGTTGAACCGATGACCCTCCTCCTGAAATTTTTGCCTTTTTTGTCACTTTGTCTGAAGATTTGGATTTTGAGGATTTGGAGGATGTGCTAGCACCCTCATGGCTACTCCATACCTCAGAAAAAGATTGCTGTAGCAATCCCCTGCCTATTAGCTTCCTCCTTCTATCCAAAAGGACTCTTGAAGAAAAGGAATGGCAAATGCTGCAAGTGTCTTGGAGGTGTTTAGCCCCCAGACAGTAGACACACTGAATGAGTCCGTCAGCGATGGACATTTTCTGAATCTCGATTTAGGATGGGATTTTTCCTTGTCATCCGACATAGTTAAGGTAAACAAACTAGTATACTTAAAACAGTAAAATCTTTACTTTAGTTGTAAAGATCCACAAAGTAACCAAGCCCAATCCAGGCACTATCTATAACAATTATAGTTACAAATACAGGGCTAAAGAAAAACCCTGACTAAGAAGATTAATAAATCTAAATAGGGCTAAAAGGCCCACACAAAACAACTAGTCAACAGGGCACCTATCTATCTAAAACTATAAAAACTATCATCAAATTTTTAAACTCTAATACACTACTATCCTCTAAAACAAAAAGAAAGATTTTTTTTATAAGAACTTGCTGTTTTTTTATCAAAAATGGTCTGGATCACAGAGATCTCTCTTGTTGCGGCAAACTAGATCTGGGGTAATTCCAGCAGTGCATTGTGGGATAAGGGGCTTGGACTCGAGCTACTGACAAACCTTGAGCTTTGCTATCGGCTCCGAACTCATCAGTAAGAATAAACGGCGAGATTTTACAACTTCACATCATTTCCCAATAAACAGAGAAGACAAATGTTTGTGAGGATACAGTAATCATACTTAGGAATAATATTTTCCTCCTTACCCAAACAAACAAACAAAAAAAACCCTAAGACTGTTATCTTCTGTGTATCCTTCTGATATGACAATGACATGAAAGTGAACAAAAAGCCATAGTCAGAATTTGTGTTTTATATATGTACAGATGTATATATGCATGAACACACACACACACACACACACACACACACACACACACACACACACACACACACACACACACACACACACACACAGCAGGTCCCCTTACCCTTATCCTAAAAGACAGCCACCTTCTATGCACCCCTGTGATGTCAGACTGGAGCAAATATTAAAACACAAACAAAACAGAAAGTGTCAGAAATATGCAATACATTCTAATTTGTTCCTAAATGTATAGTGCCCTTCTGTGGAAATCTCTGAAATCTGACTGTGAGGCAAGTTAAATAAATAATGACCACATATTTCCAGGCTCCACCCAAGTTAAAACAACCTTGTGTGCACACCTCCAAGTTTACTTGTGAGGAAAGCAATAAACAAATAATGGCCACACTATCCCAACTTACACACAAGGTATAGCAACTTTCTGTGCACATCTCTGAGGTTTGTGAGGAAAGATAAATAAATAATTACAACAGTGTCCTTACCTCCCACATAAGTTATAGAAAATATCTATGCACATCTATAAGTAGGGCTGTTTTTATACTAGCTGCAGTCCAGGGCACAGTCCTCGACTAAGGCTGTGTCAAAATCCAATTATACATTGTGGGGTGTAGGGCTGCTAATCCCAGAAGCTTGAGGGTCTAGATAATCTGTGATGTATTTTATGCTTTATTTTGAAAGCTAATAACTAAGAAAACGATTTTTGCTGGCTCCCCGAAGAGTTATGTATATGCACGTTAATACAATGTGTCCAAAGATAACAATCTGTGATGTTTTTTTTTTCACAGACGTACGATATGCACTGAAATTTTTTTCTGATTTTAAACACACACACACACACACACACACACACACACACACACACACACACACACACACACACACACACACACACACACACACACACACACACACACACACACACACACACACACACACTGCCCCTGACAGGCCAGCTCTATCAAAAGAAAGAACATTACATGTTTACCAACAGGCATACTAAGGGAACGCCAATCTGAGTACAGCATGTCTTTAGGGTGTTAGAAATGCTAGACCCATACAGAGACAGGAAAAACACGAAGACACCACACAGAAGGAGTCACAGACAAAAGCTTAGCCACAGAACCAAGTACTGTGAGGCAACTACATGCTGTGCCAGTGATCAGTTGCCTTTGCACACGTTGTGCAAAGATCAGCAGAGAGCATCATGTTTGACTATGATGGAAAGTGAAATAAATTATGGCCAATTTGTTATTTTTAAATACAATGCAACATCCCACACTCCACAAACATGTAAGCATTAGCCATAGCAGTGACATGTTTGTTTATTTTGTTAATTTTGGTAAAGCATTGTCCACTAGCCCATTAGCACTGATTTCAGTAAATACAATACAATGTGTGGCAATGATCCTGAGCATCAAATCAGTGGCTGCTTGACAGTGTTCAAACAAGAGCATGGCTAAGTAACTTTTATTCACAGACAGCCTCCACACTAATCAAATGCAGAAACTTTTTTGGCTTTTTTTATTCCTGTTGTTGGCAGAAGGTGGGCACAACCCACTCTGGGCTCACTCCACTCCCCTACTCTACCCTACCCTCTTTCCCACACACCCCAGACATCACATTTATACTCTATCCTCATTAACTACACTCCTCCCTCTTTACATTACCCCCTCCAATTAGGCTGCTACATCTAGCCACACCAACACCCATCCTTTCCTGAAATTACATATTAATCAGTCTTAGCCTTACTGATTACAAAAGTCCCCTCTCCTCATACTCCACTCATCATGGCTCACTTTTACCTTGGTATACCATTTCTTATTCTGCTTATTGACACTCTCCTCTTACCACACTAAACTACATTTCTCACATACTTCTTCTACACTTTCCTACTCCCTCAATAACCATAACACAACCTACTATTTCGACATCTCACCATCACTTTTTACCACCTCCCATTTTCATCTATACAAGGAGAAACACTCTCTCACATTCACACCAATAACAAAGTAAAAAGTACAGTTTTGTACCTACCATAAATGTAGATGTCCGATAGACATGCAACTGCAGTCATAACATGTGGGTTGTCCTGCCTCAGGCAGCCCTCGGTCGGCCGGATTCCAAAGTCTGGGTCCGACGTCGGCTGATGTCGCATTCTCTCCGACGTCAGAGCGGCTGGAGTACATAAGCATCAGCCGACGCCATTTTCTTCAGTGTTTCTTGCCCCAGATGCCAGGTGCCCTCCAAGGAAGGCTGTAATCAAATTGGAAGACAAAACAGGATTCCAAACAAATACATGTGCAATAAAACAAATACATCATAACAGATATCCCCAGCTAAGAGTAAGGGGGATAGGAGTGGACCCTAGGCATAGAGGGGTATGGAGGGAGGGAAAACCCGACTGCAGTTGCATGTCTATCGGACATCTACATTTATGGTAGGTACAAAACTGTACTATGTCCTTCAAGAATGCAACTGCAGTCATAACATGTGGGTAGAATACCATAGCTTAGCTGGGGGAGGAGGTATGCTCTAGGAAAGAGATGGTGTGGCAATCAAACCCTGGAGGACTGCCGAAGCAAAGCCTGCTCTGGATCTGGAATATAGAGGGAGATTGTAGTGTTTAGAGAATGTATGCACGGAGCTCCATGTAGCAGCTTCTAGAATGTCCTTTGTAGGCACCCCTCTTAAAAATGCTGTAGAGGTGGCTGTAGCTCGGGTGGAATGTGGTCTGACATAGGCTGGAACAGTCTTCCCATGAAAGGAATAACAGAATCTGATGCAATGTCCAATCCATTTAGAAATAGTCTGTTTTGAAATTGCTTTTCCTTGGACTGCAGGGCGTAAGCTACAAAAAGCTGTTCAGACTTCCTACTGGTCTTGGTTCTGTCCAGGTAGTATCGAAGTTGTCTATGAATGTCCAAGGTATGCAAAAGTCTTTCCCCCTTATTCTCAGGATTGGGGAAGAAAGCAGGCAGATGAATGGCTTGATTTAGAGAAAACCTAGATACCACCTTTGGCATAAAAGTAGGGTTGGTCCTTAATGAAACCCTGTCTCTGTGGAAAATAATAAAGGGTGGTATTGCCATTAGGGCCTGTAGCTCCGAAACCCTTCTTGCTGAGGTAATTGCCAACAGGAAAGCTGTTTTCCATGAGAGAAATTGCAAGTCAACTGAAGCTGCTGGCTCAAAAGGAGGTAGAGTCAGTTTCTCTAAGACAAAATTGAGGTCCCAGGCTGGCACTGGGGCCTTTCTTGGTGGCTTAATGTTCTTGATTCCCCTGAGGAATTGTCTTAGTAAGGGGTGAGAGAAAACAGGAGGATCAGTGTTGTATCTGGCTGAAATAGCAGATGCATGAATATGAGAGGCCACTCTGTAACATATCTGCCAAATATTCCAAGATGAGTGGGATGCTCAGTAATGATGCATCATGACCCTTGCTGGTATTCCAATTGCTGAATCTTTTCCACTTTGCTAAGTAAACCTTTCTAGTGGATGGTCTTCGAGCCTCTGTTAGTATCCGTTGAACTTCCTTGGAGAGAGATAAGCTGAAGTTATTTATGGGATCTCCCAGGCTGTTAGCTGCAGTGTCTGAAGGTTTGGATGCAGTGTTTCAAAGTTGTGTTGAGTCAAAAGTAGAGGCCACTGAGGGAGGGCCCACCTCCTGGTGTGACATATGCTCCGTAGTAGCGGGTACCAGTGTTGTCTTGGCCAATCCGGAGCTATTATGATTCCCTTGGGCTTCTCTGCTTTGATCTTTAGTAATACTGAGGTCATCAGTGGCAGAGGTGGGAATGCATAGATTGCTAGGGAGTTCCAGTTGAATGAAAGGGCATCTATTTTCCAAGCCTTTGGATGGTATGTCCGTGTGCAAAATTTTGGTAGAAGATGATTGAGGTGAGAGGCAAATAGGTCCACTTCTGGCTTGCCCCATGTCGAAGTGAGTTGTCTGAAAGCCTTCGGATGTAACCTCCACTCGTGTGGATCTGTGAAATTCCTGCTTAGGCTGTCCGCCAACGCATTGTCTTTTCCTGGAACAAACTGGGATTGTAACTGGATGTTTAGACTCAGTGACTTCTCCCAAAGCTGCATTGTCAGTCTGCACAGGGGGTAAGAGTGGGTGCCCTCCTGCTTGTTTATGTACCACATCACAGTGGTGTTGTCTGTCCATATCATTAGATGGCCTTGCTGGAGTTGGTGTTGAAAAACCTCGATAGCATGCATTACTGCCAGCATTTCTTTTTGGTTTATATGCAGATGTATTTCCTTTGGAGACCATTGTCCTTGTATACACCTGCCTTCCATGTGCGCCCCCCCATCCAAGGTCTGAGGCGTCTGTAGTCATGGTCTGTGTTACCTGTGGTTTTTTGAATGACATACCTGTGTTTTCCTGACTCACCGAGGCCCACCATAGGAATTCCTTTTATAGGCATGGAATGAGTGGTATGACTGTCTCCAAGTTGTTGCTGTGTTGAGACCAAATGCTTTTTAGGTACCATTGAAGCTTTCTCATGTGTAGCTTTGCTAATGGAACCAGTAGAATGCAGGATGCCATGTAACCCAGGGCCTGTAGGAATCTCCTTGCAGTCATCTGGGTGAGTTTTGCTAAACCTTTGAAGTATTGAGTTAACTTCTCTTGCTTGTCTTCTGTCAGGTAAGCCATCTGAGAGGCTGTGTCTAGTTTGGCTCCTAAGAAGATTATTTGCTGGGATGGCTGCAGTCTTGACTTTTGGAAGTTGACTGTGCATCCCAGAGCTTGAAGTAATCGTATGACATAATCCAGGTTTTTTGTCAACATCAATTTGTCGTCCGCTTGTATGAGGCAGTCGTCCAGGTACAGGTAAATTTGTATACCCTGGAGCCTGCAATGAGCAATTACTGAAGCCAGGCATTTTGTAAATACTCTGGGCACAGTAGATAAGCCAAATGGCAATGCTGAGAATTGGTAATGCTCTGGCCCTGCAAGAAATCTGAGGTATCTTCTGCAGCTGTGTCTGATAGGGACATGCAGGTATGCCTCCTTGAGGTCCAGAGTAATCAGCCACGTCTCCTTGCCCAGCATGGGAAGGAGTTGCTGTAGAGTCAGCATTTTGAACTTTGGTACTATGAGAAAGGTGTTTAATGCGGACAAGTCCAGTATTGGTCTCCATTGAGATTCTTTTCTTGGAACAAGGAACAGTCTTGAGTAAAACCCCTGTTCTTGTTCTTGTTGTGGAACTCTTTCTATTGCTTTCATTCGAGTCAGCAGAGTGATTTGCTTGATAGCCTCTACCCTTTGATGTTGTGGTAGATTTGGCATGCCTTGTTTTCTTGGTAAGGTATGAAAATGAAACTTGTACCCTCGGTCTATAATGTCCAATGATCCATTTGTCCTTTGTCAGTCTGTGCCAGTTTTCTGCAAACAGAGATAATTTCCCGCCCAAGGGAGCTTCTAGTTGTTCCCTGGTAGGCGGTAGTAGAGGAAAGTCATTGAGTTTGAGGTTGTTGGGCAGGTGAAACCCCTGCGTCACTTCTTTGGTTTCCTGGCTGCCATTGTCGTCCCCTGTAAGGGCCTCTGTATTGGCCTCTTCCTCGGCCCCGTCTGTTCTTACCCCTTTGAAACTTTTCTGGATTTGGAAAGGACCAGTTTTTTGAAGGCCAATTCCGACTGAATCTGGGGGGGTTGAACCTGGAGGAAATCTTTCACAGTCTGAACTGATTTTGCTTTTTCTTCGATGGTCTTTAACACATCCTTAGCATTTGCACCAAAAAGCTTGTTCTTTTCCAAAGGTGCATCCAGACGTTTTGCTTTTACATGATCTGGCAGAGGTTGATCTTTTAACCACGCATGTCTCCGCATCACTGCCCCTGTCATAGCTGCCCTACATGAAGCTTCCAGTGCATCATATCCACACTGCAGGAAGTGATTGCTTACTTGCTGAGTGTTATGTACAGCTTCCTGCAAAGTCTTCCTGTCTAAAGGATCAGGAGAAGCTAATGTTTTTTGTAAATCTTCTAAGAGATAATCCTGATATTGGAACATATGAAAAAGGCAATTTAAAGCTCTCATAGACAAGGTAGTGGATGTGTAAACCTTTTTACCCCATCTCTCTAATGACCTTGCTTCCCTGTTGGAGGGCAAAGGATTTTTTGAGGTGGAGGCTGAAACTCCTTTAGGCCCCTGTGAAATAGTTTCCAAATCAGCAGTATGGACCCTGAATAAATGGGAATGAGTTTCTGGGACGCTGTAATACCTGTCTGGCTTGGCTGGAGCAGGAGGAAGAGAATCAGGGGTAGCACTAGAATCAGAATACAAATCATCCAGAACATCAAGTACAGGAGGAATAGCTAAGGGCCTGTGCTGAGGCTTCTTAAGGAAAGTCCTAAGGCGTTTCCTAGAATCAGAATATTCCTGACCCTGCCACTTGAAATGTTCCCTCATGGTGTGCAGAACTTCCCCAAAAGAAATATCCTCAGGAGGGGAGGCCAAAGGTATGGAATCTTCTGCATCCGAGTCCTCATAGGTCTGGAAGAGCTCTTCCTGGCTATCAGAGTGGACAGAGCCCTCAGAGTCTTCATCAGAAGGAGCAGGGTCAGAGGGTTCAACCCGGGGCCTTTTATCAGGAGGAGGCTGAGATGCGCTCTCAGGATGGGCCTGTGAACCTCTGATCATGGAAATTAAATCAGCAGCCATGGACATAATTTGTGTCTCCGGAGTCGGCTGAGGTAAGGATTTGGAAGCAATATGCTTTGTTTTGCTGGCTGCCTTAGCCCTAGTGTAGGTCTTAAAAGACATGGCCATAGGAGGCCTGGCAGCTCCACGTGCAGGAGTGACCTTGTCTACAGCAATGGTCTCGGGCATTTCCTCGGTTTCGGTATCCGGAGGAAAGTCTATAACTGGCGTCGGAGTAATATCTGGAATCGGAGTCATCGGTAATGCGGTGTCTTCGGTTCGGAGCGGTGGAGAGACCGTCTCAGAGGGAACCGGAGCACTCGCGCTAGGTTTTGGCGTGGAGTCAGTGGTAGACGCGGGCCGAGGATGTCGGTCCCGGTCTTTTCGCTTTTTGGGGGTTTGCGATGTCGGAAGATCCGACGGCATGGTGTAAGCAAATTTATCGCCGAAAAAATCTTCAGCGAACTCCGCCCGGCGCCTGAGTGCGCGCTTGTTGAAGCGAGCGCAGGCTACACAGGCCGAGACGTCGTGGTCTGGGCCCAGGCAAGGGAGGCAGTAAGAATGGAAATCCTTATGAGGTATTTGTTTACCACAAAAAAGACAATTGTTAACTTTTTCAGTAATTTCTGACATCGGCTGAGGCAAGAAAAGGTCCCCAACGGGGTACTTAGCTTTTTTGATGACTTCGGTATCGTAGAATACAGGAGCTGACCGACCGGCACTTGCGAACTGCTTCTGCTTCGGGCACCGCGCGGCAAGAAAGACTGAAGAAAATGGCGTTGGCTGATGCTTATGTACTCCAGCCGCTCTGACGTCGGAGAGAATGTGACATCAGCCGGCGTCGGACCCAGACTTTGGAATCCGGCCGACCGAGGGCTGCCTGAGGCAGAACAACCCACATGTTATGACTGCAGTTGCATTCTTGAAGGACATCTATTCTTCTACAACCTAAACCCACATCACCCACAATCCTTCAACATGACTCTCTTTCTAGCAGGTGACATTCACCTCAACCCTGGCCCCTCTCTCCCTTCACTCAACCCCAGCAAGCACCCATTCTTACCCCTACCTCCCCAAAGGTCCCCCAGCCTACTGCACACTGCTCCACTCGCAAAACCCTTGACCTATTATCAAGTAACATACAAAGCTTTCTCAATAAAACCACTGACTTACACTCCTGGATAGCCCAATAATCTCTTGATATTTTAACTTTAACTGAAACTTGGTTAAAGCCGCACATAGCCAATACCAAAATCTTACCCCCAGGATACAAGATAGTTTGATTAGATAGACAGACAAGAAAAAGTGGAGGTGGTGCAATCCTCTATTCTGATCTACTTAATCTCTCCCCTCTACAAACACCACTCCCAAGCTTTCACCCTGCTGAACCGATTGTACAAAATTGTCACCTTAACTCCCACAAAAAGTTTGCTATAGCCTCAATATGCATCCCACCAGGAAATAACATTCCTGTCCTCGAAAATATACTTTCATGGCTGACTGACAACATCTCCTATGAAACAATCATTCTAGGAGATGTCAACATAGACTAGTCCAAACTCATGTCTGACTCCCCCAATATGTTTATTAATCTTCATGGTTTCAAACAACTCATCACATCCCCACTCATATTAATAAAAATACTAGTACGAGTTCTATCCTTGACTGGATACTTACTACAGACCCTAATCTCTACCACAACCCCCACACCCTGCCTGACTCCCTTTATGACTGCCTACCCATTCACATCCAAAGATACTCTAGTCCAATACCTAGACCCCACATATACAAAGACTGCCATAAACTATCCTCTTTCTATGTTGATTCTTTTAATTCTAAACATGCATCTATTAACTGGTCCTTCCTTCACTACCCTCCCCTTAGTGAAGCTGTGGAAATATTTAACCAGATTTTCCTCGACATCTTAGACTCACTTGCTCCCCTAAGAAAAATTAGGATAAAATCCACCCACTCACCTTGGTTATCAAAAGAAACACGCTCCTTCATGCATAAAAGGTATAGTATCTGGAAAGATTGGCAAAAAAACAAATCTCCAACCCTAATAAAAAGCTACAAGGAATTCAGAAATCTTGCTAAAAAACACATTTATCAAGATAAGAAAAACTTTTATAACACAGCATAATACAATCACTTCTCCAACCCCAAAAAATTCTGGTCCACCATCAATAATCGCCCCAACCCCTAACCTTTTCCCTAATAACTCACCTCTAGAGACTGCCATCCTGCTCAATATTCACTTCATAGTCACCATCTGCAAACTAACTCACTCGGACCAAAACTCCAATCCCTCAACTCCTCCCCCCTATTCTACCTATAACAACAAAACCCCTTTCTCTCTTAAACCTGTTTCCACCTCCCACATCAAATCTCTTCTTCATAAACTTAAAACTTGCTCTCCATCTGCTGATAAACTACTCCCCCCTTTCTCAAACTTGCTAATGATTCCATTGCCTTTCCCATCTCTTTACTTATAAATAGATCAGTTCAAGAAAGCACAGTTCTTAACATCTGAAAATTGTTCTATACTATACCACTGCACAAAGGAGGTAACTCCACTGACACCTCTAACTTTCATCCAATAACCATTCTATCACATCTTTATAAAATTCTAGAAAAATGCATCCACTCTCAACTCCTTAAATACCCAATACAAGAAAAGCTCTTAACTCCTACTCAACATGGTCTCCGGCCACACCACAGCACTGCGGCAGCCCTCTTATCTTTTACTCACACAGTCGCTGAGGCCATAGATAATAACCAACTTGTGTCCTTTCTCTTCCTAGACCTATCCAAAGCATTTGATACAGTGTCTCACTGTAAACTACTAACAAAACTAACTGAACTTAACCTCTCTCCTGCCACCATGCAGTGGTTCTCCAGCTACCTTTCTAACAGACTTCAATCTGTCCAATGGCTCACTTCTTGCTCCGCCTTCTTGCCTGTAAAACCAGGGGTCCCCCAGGGTTCTATCCTAGGCCCCCTTCTATTTAATATCTTTACCAACAATCTCCACTTCGCCTGTAACCACTCTACTCTTATCCAATACGGAGATGACTCTACTCTCATCACCACCTCTAATAGCATGTCTCATCTTCCTCTTACACAAAATACATTTAACTCCATCGAAAAATGGAGTAACGAAAACCAGCTTATCTTAAACCCTAAGAAAACCAAACTCCTACTCTTCCTCCCTAAATCCCAGAACATAAACCTTCCTTTTTCATCTCTTCACTAGAAACACTATCACCAAAGCAGACCCACATACAAAACTCCTCGGCACCATAATAGATGACCAGCTTACATCTGACCAGCATATTCACCAGCATATCAAAAAGACACATCAGAAACTAGGATTACTGTATCAAAACAAAAAATACCTTACTCGTGATGCTAAACTATAACTAGCTACAGCATTCTTACTATCAGGCCTACTTTATGCCACTCCCATCCTCACGAACCTACGATCCAACTTAATCTCACGACTAGAACAAACGTATAATAAGATTGCCAAATTTGCAACAAACCAACCTCACAGATCTCACCACTGCATTGCACTAAAACAACTGCAATGACCAGAATTCCCCCACCAACTTCTTATAGCACAACTCCATCTTATAAAAACCTACAGCCTGTCCCTCCCACTCTTCACTAGTGTCCTTTACACCCTAATCAAATCCCTCAGAAGCTCTGACCAACAACTCCTTGACTTACGTAGACCAAATAAAAATACAGGTAAACTTCTCTAAAACTAGAATGTGTTTCTATAGCCTGGAAAACACTTCCTAACAACATTAGAAGCACCTCAAATACTACTCATTTCAAAAAGCAACTTCCTCGTAATCACATGGATCTGTCCTTGCCAGGAACCTACCTAACGCTCACTTTCTTTCCAACCTTACCACATGTATTTCAACTCACTTCTTTCCCTCTATAACATCTTCACAGCTACTTTTCCCTTTCAATCTTCCATTATAGGCAGATCTACTATACTGGTAATATCTCATATCAGTATTTCCACTTGATCTAGTCATCTGTGTAATTTTTTGTGTATGCTTCTGAATTCTATGTATAATATTATATTTTCTGTGGTTAGAGTTCCAGTGACTCTTTCCTCCTCTATTCTTATACTTTCCTAGACTCAGTTGTAAATACATACTTTATCACAGTCTAAGATGCCACTTTCTTTTAACTGTAATCTATGTAACTGTATTTTGGTGCTCAATCCTGATTTTTGTACATTCCTTGTTATACTATACCACTCTAACTACTATGTACAACTTAGAATACATCATGCTAAGTTACTCGGAATTTTAAGTATTGTAATTATCCTGGAGCTTTTCTCCTTGGGTCTCCACTGAAAATGGGCTTCTGGCTCAGTTGGACCAACTCGGTTAACAAATGTCAAATAAATAAATTAAATAAATGTACACCTCAGATGACTATTACTGAAAAAAAATGATCAGTATTACAAATTACTTCACACAAATACATATTAGTTCTGAAAGTCAGACTAACCATTACTTAACATGAGTAAGTAACAGTCAGGTCAGTCATTTGCAACCACATGGACACAGTACACTAGCCCTGCAAAGCCAAACAGCTGCAGTTATCAGTTCCCTTTTTCTGATATATTGCAATATAATCATAGCATTTGCAATAACCGATTGATGCCTGAAATGATGCTTTAACATTGTCATGCTTTCCTGAATTCAGCTATGGTATTCAATTGTGCTTTTAACTGAATTACTGTGCAAAAAAGGAAAGAAACCCCTGTTTTGAAGAGATAATGAATATAATTTTCTTAAATCATTATAGTTTGAAGAAAGTGCGAAAGCAACTTGTTAATTTGACTTGAGCTTGAAGTACTGCCTGTAGGAACAACACATGCAGAACAATTTTCAGGAGGAATGAGGTCTAAAGGAAGACAGGAATTCAGTAATTTATGTAATGTTGGAATGAATGAACATTGTTAAAAAAACATGTATGTATACTGCGAAATGGTAATAAGAAATTGTTATTAAGGCTTGTTTCTTTCATATTAAACTATATGAGCTCAAGCTGCGGCTTAAAATGCAATGATTTAATTGAAGTGTTTAAAAATCATTGTCTGAATCTGTTATATCTGACTTCCGAGGCATGTGAATAACTCTTAGGAAGAATCATGAGCTGTAATTTTAAAACCTCTTAGGAATCCAAGAGGTAGAGGAAGACCTAAAAGCAATAGTTCAAAAGTCCAAGTTCTAAAGTACTAAATCTGTCGAAAAAACTCATGTCCTGGAACTGCAATCCAAGTAATAATGCTTGCTGAATGTGTGACCAAGTAGTTATGGCAGAAAGGTCTGCAGTGGAGAAATTTTTGAATTTCTGGCACAAGAAACACCAATGGAGAGGCTTTACCAACATCTTCCTATAAGATGTTCACTGCTTCATGGCAAAATGCAATGAAATATGCGATCCACTTAGAAAGAGTTACTTAGTACTATGCGCTCTCCACCTTGAGAAAAGGAAAGGAACAACTGTTACATCTTCCTTACTATATTTAAGAAAGTAATTTGTATTTATTAACTGGATAACTGAACTAGTCCAGAAACTCTACTCAGCCATGACAACGGTCAACCAACATAACAAAAGTTACAAAACTACATGAAAAAAACATGCATAGTAAATACTATATAACATTCAAATATGTACATGTTAACATAAAATTGCACAGGTGTACCTGGTATGCAGTAGCAAGATGAAAGACCATTTCAGTGTGCACTGAGGAAATGTTCATGCACCCTCTTCAAGTCTAACCTGAACTAATACTGCAAATTCAAAGCAAGAAGGGCCTTCTCTAACAAATTCTGCCCAAAAAGAAAACAAAGATTTAAGGACTGGTTTGTGTATACTTCTGATATTACTTTTGGGAGAAAGCATGGGCTAATGCCTAGGGAAACCTGATCCTTCTAAGATACTAAACAGAGATCCCTACACATAAATGCCTACAGCTTGGATATCATGTAAACAGAAGTAATGGCCATCAAGAAAGGAACTTTCAAACAGATGAACTTCAAAGTTGATTAGCCAGTAGATTCAAATGTTAAAATAGCAAGCCTGTCATCTCTGAAATTCCAGTTGCAAAAAGGAAACAAACTCCTCAAAGGTGGATGAAGACGCAGAGCTCCTGCAAGAGGATATTTAACCAGCTAGTGCTGCACTGCAACTTTGTCCTGCAAAAGACTGTTATATACAGATATTCCAAAAACAAGCATGACTGTAGAATAACAGAAACCAAAGTTACAGGGGTAGCTAATGTAGATCATGATCCCCTTCAGACTGACCAATTGAAGCAGAATACATTACCTCTCTGCTCAGTTTCAGAACTTCCAATTCAGTAAAGGTCTGATGACTGGAAGGCTTCCTCTGCCGTCAGTCACTCCAAGATTTCTCATGGAAGATCGGAAAGAATTAAAAACAACAGATGTAAATGAAAAGCCACTTGTTGCTTCAACCAAGTGGAACTTCCATGGTTTGTACTTGGACAGCTTTCTGCACAGACTTAGATGAGAGACACTGAGACCATATATTCCAAAGCCACTGCAGTGTAACAAAAATGAGTTGCGGCTTTCTCCTCTGGGTTTTGTGATTTGAAGGAAAAGCAAACATGAATTTTCCCAGCCACAGAGAAAGAAATTCTCTCATAAAAAAGTTAATCTCTCAGGTACACC
This sequence comes from Protopterus annectens, assembly GCF_019279795.1. Lineage (NCBI taxonomy): Eukaryota > Metazoa > Chordata > Ceratodontiformes > Protopteridae > Protopterus > Protopterus annectens. Next base: position 872,117,306 of record NC_056744.1, read on the forward strand.
GCCACAAAAATCACATGACAATATTTCTGAATCCAAGACTCTAGGGGAGAAATGGAACTGCAGCTCAAGGAATCTGCTTTCACATTCAGATACCCTGAGGTGTGAACATCTTCTAAAGGTAAAACCCTGGTCAAAGTCTCACTGCTAGAGAAAAAAAGCTCTTATACTCACTTTCCTCACTTGTCTAGAGGAAAGTAGTTTTTTTATTCAGGCATGTCCAAGGATCATCTCCCAGTGTTCTCTCCTATCTGATGAATCTGGGCATCTTGGGGCAAATGCCATGTACACAGACAACCCTCTCCTCCTACCACCCAACACCACAAACTGTAAGAGATGCACTTATCTAGCCAAATTGGAGGTAAAACTCTCTCCAACCAAGACTGAACTTGACAGTCAAGAGGAGAAGGTAAACACTTGCACCACACCATACTCATCACATAGTCCCACTAAACCTACACCACCAAAATCCACACATAGAAACACAAAGACATTTACAGAGGCTCTCAATAATAATCTGCTCAAGCAACACAAACCCCCAAAGCAGAAACACAAGCAACCTCAACCCCCCAACACAACCCAAATCACACAAAGCACACAGACTCAGTGTGACAATAAACCACAGCTCAATAAGGCAAAACAACGTACCCAACACACTAGTCATAGGTGACTCTATAGTCAGGCAAACTGATGTCCCACTCACCAGGCTAAACAAGGAGAATGTTACTGTCAGCTGCCTGTCGGGTGTCAGGATCTGCCACATAACCCACACACTCAGGTCACTCCACAACAAGTACAAATATTACTCTGTCATTGCCCATGTTGGTGTAAATGACTTGAGATGTACCTCCCTGGACTACATGAAAAGAGATATGGAAGAGCTCTCCGATCTTGTAGCCCAGGCAGGTATGACCCTATCCCTGAGTAGCATCCTGCCACTGCCCAGAATTATACCGCAGTACAAGGACAACATGATTGACTTCAACAATTGGCTAAGCTTCTGATGTCATTCTAAGGGGATCCAGTATCTGTCTGCCTGGGACGCCATGGTCGACATGGTCGATGCTTTGCCAGAGATGCCCTGCACCTGTCACCCCTGGGATTCCGGATACTGGCTAAGGGTCTTGCCGCCCCTATAGTGCCTTTTTTAGGCAAGGTTCAAATGAAAAATTCACCACTGTAACAGGAACAGGCAAGCAAAAACTGAGGGTGATGCTACTCAATGCTAAAAGTCTAAATCTCAAAATGCACTCACTCGGGGCACTCCTTAAAATGGAGAACATCGATATCTGTGCAGTGACTGAGACCTGGTTCAAGGCTCTTGAGAGCACCCCCGCATTACCAGGCGATAACTCATACCACACTTTTCGGCCGTCTAACCTGGAACAAAACACCAAAGGCGGAGGTGTGTCCAAATTCATTAAGGATATCCACACCTCCAGGCTGGTTGCGCAGCATAATGCATCCGAGGTTATCCAAGTGCAACTAACTCTGGGCAAAACTGCAGTCCAAATTGTAGCTTGCTACAGATCCCACACCATGCCCTAGGATTCCCACTCCTCTTTTCTTGATATATTGGAAAATATTAGGGTTCAACCAAACACCCTAATAATGGGTGATTTCCACTACCCCACCATTAACTGGGAAAACTACTCATGTACCAACTCCTTCACTCAACGCTTTCTGGAATTCATAAATTACAATGCCCTGGATCAACTTATCCACACCCCCACCAGGAGCAACAATATCCTAGACCTAGTCATTACCAACATGAGTGACCGGTGTTCTACACCTGAAGTCAACTCCTTGCTGGTCAGATCCGACCATATGCTAATCACCCTAGTTATCCGTATCCCGCCCCCACCCACCATTAAGGAAACCACGGTAAAAAATTTTTCCAAAGCCAACTTCATGCTTCTTAAGACAGAAGTGGAGAACTTCATGACACCCATGCAGATGGGCAATACAGTTATGACTGCTGAATCCTATACAAATGCACTCTATAAGCACTTAGACGAGTGCATGAATCATGCTATCCCAAACAGAATCAAGATGCTATCCTCCAAAAAAAGGAAGACAATCTGGTGGTCCCCTGCCATAAACAAACTTTACAACCGAAGGAAAAAAACTGTTGCAAAAGAAAGTAAAATCCCATGAGTGGAGGAGCTCCCTGGTCAGCCTCAGTAAGATCCTCAAAAGCTAGCTATGAAAACAAAATCACCACTGATTCTAACGGCAACCACAAAGCATTCTAAAGCTATGTCAAGAATCTCAATGGCAACACCCAGATCTGCTCTGAGTTACAGCACAACGGCACAAAAATTACAGAACCAACTGATATTGGTATCATCATGCCAGATAGGTTCAGTACTAACTTTACCCACCCACTTAACTTTACCCACCCACTCACCCCCTAAAGGGCCCATATCTATACAGGAAGAATGCAGAGTCCCTGTAATCACATCTATGCAGGTAAAAGCTGCACTCTTTAAAACCAAAAACACAGCATCCACCATCCCAGGTTACGTTTTACACAAACTACAGAACGAATTGGCTCCCCACCTAAGCACCATGTTCAATCATAGTCTCACGTCAGGCTTTGTGCCCACTGAATGGCGCACAGCAACAGTTATCCCACTCCACAAAGGGGGAGCCGCCACTGATCCTGGGAACTATTGACCTATTAGCTTGACGAGCCTGGTCTGCAAGGCCATGGAATGTATCATCATGGAACACAAACAAAGACATTGGTAACCTCCAAACTCTGGACCCCACCCAGTTCGGGTTTGTGAAAGGCAGATCATGCCTTCTGAACCTGATCGACTTCTTTGAGGCAGTCACCAAAGCGGTAGATGAGGGTAAGGTGGTTCACACAGCCTATCTTGACCTTGTCAAGGCTTTCAACACCATCCCCCATTCTGGGATTATAGCTAAACTCACTAAACTAGGTATAAATCATTGCTAACTGGCTCACTGACAGAACCCACCCTGTAAAAATTGCAGACTCCAAATCTGACTTCAAACCAGTGACAAGTGGAGTACCACAGGGTTCAGTCCTCAGACGTCTCCTGTTTGGTATCGACTTCTCTGAAGTACAGGCCAACACAGAAGGCCACTGGCTAACGAAGTTCACAAGATGACTGCAAACTAGGACCCATAGTTGAGTCCCCAAATAATGTGGCCATCCTACAGAAGGGCCTCACTGAGACAGATGCCAGCTGTCAGAGGCATGGCCTCAAGCTCAATGCCAAAAAATGCATTGTTATCCCCTTTGGTAAAAACTCTGTACCCATGAAGTACCACATAAATGGCACTCTACTTAATGCCGAATGTGTGATGAGACCTTGGGACCAAGGTGGACAGTAGTCTCTCCTTTGATAATCACATTGCCACAGTAGTCAGGAAATCCTTCTATGTGGCACACTTCATCACAAAAGGGTGCTCATCCAGGAAAAAAGAGGTCATTGTTCCCCTCTACTCGGCACTCATTAGACCCACTATAGAGTACAACGCCCCTTTTGGAATGTACCTCACAAGACATCTGCAGCAGCTGGAAAGGCCACAGAAGTACCTCACAAAGAGGATTACTGACCTCAAACAGATGCCCTACTCTGAACGTATCAAAAAACTCCAGCTTTACTCTGTAGCATATCGCCTACTCCGAGGAGATCTCTGCCTAACATATAAAGCTATGTTAAACCCTCAGCTGTTGGACATACTACACCTAAAGAAATCACAATCCTTCCGAGCTACACACTCTAGGGACCTAAACTTTGTCACCACAATAAACAGGACATGCTAGAGTGATAGATTCCTGTCCCAGAGACTTCCTATACTCGGGAACAAGCTACCCATCTATGTCAAGCAAAGTTCCTCATTAGCACTCTTCAAGAAAAATCTTGATGAGTGGATGGGAAATAGGAAATACACCCCAGGGATCACTTCTGTGGCTCTGCTCGACAGGGGCACAGGAAATCAACTTTCTTGGGTGGCGTAAGCCAGGGAACCTTGTTGGCTAGGCTTACTTTGGCCCTTGGGCCGATAGCCTAGTACCTACCCATGAACCTAGAACCCCCCCATCTCTTCTCTACACAAGGGCACAATCATATACCGCTCTACTCCTTCACATACCACAAAAACTGCCTGACAAGAGTAGGTTGGGCTCCAGTCTCAAATCCTCTTCCAGAACTTTTACAGAATGAACACTGGCTGTTCACCAGCTAATTTATGACAGCCCCCTGCTATGGATGGAGGGGAGTCTAAGCTTCTTAATCTTTTAAAATGTAAATCACTGCATTCTGCTGAGGTAAAGGAATGCCCAGCTAACACATACATTTAACATATGAACACACTTTGTAAGCTTGAAAGCTGCTAAAGAACTGATATGAATCTCATCTACCCTGGCTAGTAAGTCTTGAATGAACTGATGGATCCTTGGAAAAGGCTCCTCTAATACTTAACCACTGACTCAGCGCTGATGCTCCTGATTGGGAGAGGCAGTGCAGACACCCCAAAGATGCAAGCCAAGTTGGTTGGTAGAGCTGCATCTCTTTCTTTCTAGTCCACCATGGGTTTCAGGGGTGCACCTCACACTGCTGCTACTGGCCAATGTCAGATGCAAGCTCATACTTCAGTAAGTAAAATAACATCTTGCAACCTGCAAAGATTGCAAGTCTTTCTCAAGAGTGGATTTACCAAGAGAAGGAGGAGGATATGACACCTGTTTAGCATCTTACTCCCTTACTTTCTCATGAAGTTCTAGCAGAGGTCTGGAATAAGAAGTTGGATCTTTTTGCTGGCCTTTGTACTTGGATACATGCCACAGCCATCACCTTGAAATACTTGAGATAATCTTTCAACTTTTCATCTTCTGCAGGTGGTCAGGATGAAGTGTTGGGAACTTATGTCACTGTTCTGCAGGTAGCAGAAAAGGTGCCATTGTGGGTCCTGTGCTGTGATATGGTGATTAAAGGTGCAACTGGAATGCTTCAATATTTGAGACACTGAACACACAGTTTTTTTATCACAAGTGTTGGGTTTAAGAAACAAACTGGCCAAGTATCTGAAATGAACAGAGTTTCACAGGGAATGGGCAAGAAATTGACACAGTTGCATGTGCTGGTAGAATGCATGCATGCCTCCTAGATGCGGAAATTATACAAACTCAGAATTGGGCCAATATGGTTAAATCAGAAGAAGAATATCAAAATGCTACCCACTGCAGAAAGCTTTCAAAAGTCAGATCAATATATTATGGTTTGCTTATATCCATACATTTATTAGAAAAGACTCATGACACAATCACTTTAAAGTATTTTTCCATTAAGGTGTTCACTAAGCACAGGAAAACATATTTCTAATAGAAACAAGAAATGAAGTAAATACAGGACGATTTCTGGATCTAATTTTTCTAAATTCAAAATCCCAGTGTCTCAGCTTTTTATACTTAGAACTTAAGTCAAGACAGGAGAGTGAGAGAGAGAGATAAGAGACACAGAGAGAGAGAAATGCCCTACAGCAGATCTATTTTCCATCCTTTCTTTTGCATTGCACTCCACTGATAAACTGTGCAAGTGTACGGACGTATATGCCTAAGCACATGCAGTACATCTGAATGCAGCTGAAGAACACAAAAGCGCCATTATACAAGGACAATATCTGAAAAAGATAAACAATTTCTTTATTAAATAATGTCACAGTATAAGAACAGTAACCCACCTCTGTATGTGGTTATAATACGATTTTGCCCATGGTTGGCTTTGTTTGATCACTCAGCCTTTGAGTTTTACCATGGAAAAGGACATCAGGTAGATGGAAAGGAAAACGAGGGCTGAATCAGATGCACAAGGAATAGCTGCAGGTACACATTAACTTAATAGGTAAATAATTTCTTTCCCAGCCACATTTTCTTTGATGATCATTTACTAAATACAAAACAGAGCAGCTGATGTCTTTATCAAGTACCTTCTTGGTTCTAACGAAAAAGGGCAGTCAGCGTACGTGTTTATATGCTACAAAAGGAACTACCTGTAGGCGATAATTCATATGACTATTTTTACAGCAAATATGTGCATTTTAACAGTGCATATCAAATCACATCAATCGAAAAATAAATAAGGCCAATGTTTTAAAACAAAAGGACAAAAAGTACTTACACATCTGTCTATCATTCTGTGAAATTCCTCCAAGTCCATTGTTATGCCTCTAGTCTCAATGTTCAACTTGCCACTCAAGTCAAACGAATATTTTCGTCATCTGCCAAACAACACAGTGGAATCACTAAAAGCCCACTCCTGATGCATGAATTTCAATATACATACATTGTCTGTCTCTACTAAAGTTTTAGTAAATTATGCAGTAATGCTTCTTCTCTATGCAAGTTAGCACTATTTCAGAAAACGGTGGCGCTGGCTACATTCTCTTTTACAAGTATATGGCAAAACGCTAACAGATTATGCTAATTGCTAATATGCTGATTGCTTTATAATGGAATGCAAGATAATGGATGGACAAATTAATGTAATCAAAGTCCAATAACAATGCAGAATGGTAAAGCAATAACAGAACAAGATGGAGACTCTGTAAAGGACTTTTAGATTACAATTCTTAATTTGCTCACTCCTCCTTATACTAAGAAAGGGGATTTAATAAGAATTCTCATACACTGGGTAATGTTTCAGTAGAGGATGGCAATATGTGAAGGAGACAAGAACATTTTTTTTTCAAAATAAGAGGTTATGGGACTCCTGGACATACACAAATACTTCCATTTGTACATACAACTGTCATCCTACCATGTTCATTCCCACTCAAGGAATGATGACATATTAATTGTGAAGGAACACGTTTAGAGTACAAAATGCACATACACCCACTAGTTACGTCAGGCCACACCTGTTTTGTAAAGTGAACACTCTTCAGCAGGAATTTGTCAGAAAGAAAACAGAGTGGCAGAGATTGTCAATGCAAGGTGGCGTCTTTCCTCAAGCTGCCTTAGATAGGTTTAAGAAGGCAGAAGATTTCCAGAAAGATTACACTAGCTATGAGTTTAAAAGTATTGGAAGAAAGTGGAAATATGATCAAAGGCAGCTGCTGAAAGCTTAAAAATGAATTTTTCTGTAAGCAAACAAGATGAAGTAGGGCAGGACATGATCTTAGCGAGAATATTAATCAGCTGTTTATAAGATTGAAAGGTTTATAGCTAACTTAATATTGAGAAACTTTGAAGAAACTCCTTCTAATCAGAAATATTAGCTTGATGACTTCACTTGCAACTTGGGAAGAAGAAGGAATATCAATGAAGACTAAGATACTTAAATGATAAGCATTTATTAAAAGTAGCTAAATGGGCTTTGAAGGAAACTGGTATATCAAGTGTACAGAGCAGCTGATGGCAATAGTTTTGTCAAAATGATGGGGTAGTCAGCATTTAGCTGTACAGAAGCATTGGACTTTTGTAGTGGAAGAAGATGACCAATAGGGTGAGGCAATAATGCAGGAAAATTTCTGGAAATGTTTGGTGTAGTTGAACTTTTAAGAGTTTACTGAACAATTATTACTATGTTTAAAAAACACTACATTTTTTTCTATGAAAAATGAGGATTGGCCCTGCTGGATTAGATGGATTACTGAGACACAATGGAACTTCCAACTAAAGGAGGAGACAGTACACATCATACATTTGATACCGTTTGGCGCCAAGAAGAAGGTGATGAACCAGAGGGTCTGGGGAAGAGCTGTTAGCATCAAAGTATCTTATAAATTCTAGGAAATTTAGATTTTTTTTTTTGTATGGCAATTTGCATTTTCACACTCCCTTTTGACTACCCTGCCTGCCTCCGACTCTCTCCACTTTGTTGGAGATACAGTGAAAAAGCCCTTGACAAACGCCTACATATTTTCTGGGAGTACTAGTTAACCTGTTATTTAAAACAGATCATCAGGATATCTCTGCTAGGCTTTGG